>NW_003298884.1:42127-44090 GCF_000151645.1 Tuber melanosporum | reverse complement strand
AAGTATCCAAAGCTGTAGCAAGTGGAAGACTAGATGTAGGAGTTTAAGTGTAGCCATCATTCAGTTTCGCTGGGAGAGGAGAAAGCAACCAGTCTCTTTTCAACAATATGAGGTGCCTGGGGACAGTGATGGACATGATAATAGAGGAGGCAGGTTTGTTGCGCCTTGCATCATCAGAGGTGAGCCATCTGGGTTGGTGATTAAGAGCAAGCAGAGAGTTGAGTGTAGTAAATTTCCACTTAATGGTTGCAAGTGACAAAAGGTTAGGTGGGCCATGCACAACTAATTAAATAATACAGATGTCCAAGCAGATAGAGGTAGTACCAGGGATGAGGTAGTTGATGGTGGAGACCTTGCAGTTCATGGCAGTGCCTTTGAGATTTTCAATAATAGTAATGTGAACATTGTTGCCAGCTAGAGAGACTCTTTTGACCAGGGTGGTGGAGAGAACATTGTTGATACTATCACAGAGTTATATTGTAATGGTAAGGAGAAGAGTACCATCCCACCTGATAAAGTGTGTCCTTTCCCACATGTTGATAGCCTTCTTGGTTGCCAGGACTGTGGCAGGATGTAGTGATTTGACCACAGTGTTTTTCTTAGATTTGGAGGCCTTCTTCTTTCCCTTAGTAACCAGAGTTGTCCAAGTAGAGGCCCCAGAACAGATTGGTGACAGACGAAGGAGGACGCTGAATGGAATAGGGGGGCTGAGCTAGCCTCTGGCTTAGCTGGTGGGGTGGCTGCCACGACAGGCTTAGTGGTGAGAGCTATCACCAATGCTTGTATTGAAAAGACAAAGTTCTAGTTGACATTAAATACATCTGTGAGGCTGTTGACTTACTCCAGGAGCCCATCAATGGCTTTGCTGTAGCTATCTTGTACTTGTTGCAGTATCTTACAAAATGTGATGATGTATAGTTAGGGGTCTAGTTTCTGAAGGTTTAGGTCTGCCACCATCTTGATGAAATGATGTTTTAAGTCATTGGTATCAGGAAGTATTCCTTGGTTGTAAACATCTGGAATGACTGGGAGGGACAAAGTAGGGTTGCTGTGCTGTCAATTTTGTATATAGGGGGCTGGTAGCAATTGGGACCCAGAACTGAGCAATAAGGTGGACTCATATCCAAAGGTAACTGGCCTGTTCATGGGTGGGATTTGTGTCCTCTGGGGAGGTGGGCTGGTGTCACTGCGCAGCCCTCTTCCTTTCTTCTTCGAAGGCGTACTGTGATGGGATGAACAAGTTGTTTGACCCTATACAAGTGATGAAGGTGATGTAGTAAGACGGCCAATGAGAGCTAGTCTTGGAGAAAGATTAGTTAAGAATTTTTGTTTGACTTTGTCTGTAATGGAGATGGAGTATGAGAAGTAAGCAGGAGCTTTTTATTTTATTTTAAATACTGTATTCAGTATTAAGTACAAGAACTCACTTCTAGTGAGAGCTACGGCAAAAGCAAAACCTCAATCTTAAAAAAATAAAAGAAACCATCAGCTCTTATCTCCGATTCGACATCAATCATTATACCTCAAACTGTGGCTACTCAAATAAGGAAAGAAAAATTAATATACTTGAGTATGGAGGGAAAGTTCTCCACATAAACATTAAGCCAGAAAAGATATAAGGCAGCCTAGGCATCTTGAAGTACTGGCAGAGGAGGCCCATGGGCGGGTGAACTTATTGGGTAGGAAAGCAGGCTCCGTGAGAGATCGGTAGTGTGTCCAGGCCTTAACCAAGGCAACCAAACTACAGAGCCATGAGTCTGAACCAATGTTGAGAACTGCTGCGAGGTGGAGCACCCTCTGATTGGCCTTGACCGGATATGATGGACGCTCATAGTGGAGGTCCTCGTCTTCCTCTTCACAGTGCAGGCATAGTGTCTGTGCTTCTTTTGTTTTTAACATTGGTGGCCAACAAGATATTTTTTGCGGATCGATAGAATGATTTTTCTAACCTTAATAAAGTCAG
>NW_003298884.1:40145-41999 GCF_000151645.1 Tuber melanosporum | reverse complement strand
AGGGGTGGTTACAGAGTACCTGTAGTAGCAGGTTGGAGGGGCTTGTAGGGCACAATCAGTAGCTAGTTGGAGCGTAAGTTTGGTCATTAATGAGGTATCGGTCAGTGGAGGGTCTGGGTCTAAATCAGAAGGTTTGTCCAAGAGACATTGTTGAGCTAGAAGAAAGGTGCCAGGGTAGCTCATGAGTGGGAGCCAGGTGTTACGGAGCTTTTGCAGAGGTAGGGGCAACTGTGGGGCTGGAAGGAGTGATATCTGTCTCAGGTGAGAGGAATATTGTTATCATGATTTAGTTGGAGAGGTTTCTTTTGGTCCAACAAGAGCATCAGTTTTCCTGACACTGGGGATTCGGAAGGCAGGTGTTCTGCTACGGTGTTGATTAGCCAAAAGAAGCAAGGCAAGTGGAGAGTGGCCAGTGTTCTCTAATGCCGAAGGATGATGACCATAGGTGGGAGACAGGCCTTGCAGTCCAGAATTATGGTGGAAGTAGAAGGGAAGTTATTGGTAATATACCAGAGCACTATATTCCAGTACATGGGCAGCGTTTCAAGTGTAGTGAGGGTTGGGGTAGAAAGGTGAGCACTATAGGTGAGGATTGAGAATAGTAGGCTGGAAGTGATTTTTGCAGACCATATAGAGGAGAACGCATACGGAGAGTGGAGACAGACTTCAGACTATACTGGAGGCCCCTAAGGCTAGGCCGAGTCGCATGAGGAAGTCAGTAGTCATTTCCAGGGTTTAGGTGAACCAGTAGCTGAGTCATCTGAGGATTTTGTATGGGTTAGAGAGGAAGCAATGGAGTACAATTGGCATATTGTGGACCAGGTTGCAGTCTTCAGGTGTACACCAGTAGATGAGTTCAGTCTTTAGGATGCAGAAGGCCACATTGACTATGTCCACCTTGTTTGAAAGTAGAACAAAAATATAGTCAAGAACGTATACATTTCCCTCATAAGAACCTATCCAAACAGTAACATAACAAAATCTACAAAGGAAAAAGGTAACCTATTGTGGTATAAAAATATGCAAATCTAACACATAAATCAAAAATAGCAAAGGAGAAACAGGGGACCACTGATGGTACCAACAGAGTCATAAGAACAGACCTTAGGAGAGGCTGGAATAAGCAGGCAAGAGGGCTCTTCTGTATGAAATAACAAGAGCTAGCAAACTAGGTAGTTGTGAATGCCATTAGAGCGATGGTTTTAGGACAGTGCTGAGGTTGAGATAATGGCAAAGTTGCCATTGATGTCCAAGAAGAGGGAAGAAACTGTATTGAGAGTGGATTGCCTCATCATGTTTCCTTGGACCAGAGCCACCGAGGCATCAATGGTAGAGAGGCAGGCTAAAGAGGAACTCTGATGAGAATTGATAAGGTCAATCTGCCTAGCAATGAATGCCAATCGAGTGGCCAGGATCCTTTCCTAGATCTTAGAGACCATCCTGAGTCAAAAAATTATACAAATAGAAGCCCAGGTACAGTACTACAGTTTACTGGACATGTTGTGGACAATCACATTGTCCCTCTTGAGGTTCTGCAGGTAGTAGCAAGGCACAAGCTAGGGGCTGAGCAGCTGAATGAGGCTGGCAGGTTTGGACCATTGACCTATTTCCACATACAGTAGGGAGTGGAATTGGGGCTAGGGGCCGAAGAATTTAATAACATGGACAGAGCTGGAGCAATGTCCTCAGTAGAGACCGAGGGGAGACCAGGGTGCCGGTACAGGAAGGCGGTGGTTGGGATAGGTAGCGTTGGGGGGAAGAAGTACCTGTGGAGCGTAAAGTTGAGTTGTAGGGAGTTGGAAACTCTGGGCTCCCTGGCTGATAGGATCGACGCCATCGGCTCCGGCGAAACGT
>NW_003298884.1:19657-39995 GCF_000151645.1 Tuber melanosporum | reverse complement strand
ATCGTCGAAACACGGGAGAGGAAAGACAGGGTAGGGCAATGTCTGTGTAATAGTAATTGGTAGGATCAAAGATCAAATAAAGAAGGAAACAGTAAATCTTGTATATTTCACCACATATTTGTGACACCAACTATGCTGCTGAGCGGTGTTTCTTTATATACAATTTCTCTCTGCCCTGTGTGCTCTCCTATCTAAACCCTAAGGCCACCTGTGACTACTTTTACTTAAACCCTATCCTCACATATCATACTATATTCAACCTATAATATCAAACTATATCCTAGTACTATATCTATCCTTTTCCATTACTCCCCCTGATATGGTACCACCATTATTCCCAATATTTTTACAAACTTTTCATGTTTGGTTATATCAAGTCTCTTTGTTAGACCATCAGCTACCATTTCTTGAGTACTCAGATGCTCTACTACTACTTCTCTACTTTCTACCATATCCCATAACCAATAATATGGTAGTCCCATGTGCCTTGTACTCGGTCTATATCTGCCACTCAACAAATTCAGAATATCAGCCTGATTATCATTATACACATGTGTCACTTCCTCCTCTCCCAAACAGTTATTCCCATTTTACAATTAGATAACAATTCTGTCCAGACACAATGATACCACCATGCTTCCTCCACTGCTCCTGCTGTTACTGTAAATTCTGCTTCAGCTGTGGACTTCACTGTAGCTGCCTATTCTGTAGATTTCTAGACAATCATTATGCTTGAATAATCTTAAATCACCAGGCCAGATGTGGATATCATTGATGTGCTTTCTTGAGCAAAATTTGCATCTGCAAGTGTCATCAGTTTCTCACCATTATCTGTACGACCTTGCTTTAATCTCCATTCCTTGCTTCCTTGAATGTATCTTAACACTCGGCATACTGCATACTAGTGTTACCTATTTAGATTTGCTGCAAGCATTCCAAGTATCCGGCAATGAACTCTAGGTCAGGACAGCTGGTAATTGAGTCATAAATGATACCCCCAACTGCTTCCTGATAAAGCAACCTGTCACATAACTCTTACTACACTGTCATTACTGTAAGGACTAAGCAGTGCTCCTTAAGTGTTGTATCTGAGTTATATTGTAACATCTTGAATCTCTCCAAAACCTTGCTCAAATATGCCTCCTGACTTAGCCAAAGTATCTTCTCCTTATGAACCTAGTCCACTTTCAAGACAATGAAAAACTCGACATCACCTTATTTCATAATTTGAAACTTGCCACTTATTTCCTCCTCTATCTTTTTCACTTGCTGTTTATGGCCAATTAGGACTATGTCATTCACCCATCTAAGCATTATCTCACCTCCTGTTCCTAAGTAGAGTCTTGCCTCCCTCTTTGATCTTATAACTCCCATTGCCCTGATGAGGTCACCAACCAAGATCGTATACAAATTCATATTGGATTGCTTCAATCCATACAGGGTGTACTCAAGTGTGATAATAGTTGCGGGTTTTATATGTCCTTCTAGTATAATATCAACAATATCACTTGTAGTCCACAATATGACTAGAGTTAGATTGTTTGGTTCTGTAGCTAACTCTCATGGTAGTTGCAGAGAGATATCATTTTCTATTAGACATCTCAGGAATGTGGTTATAATGTCAGTTTGTTTTATCTCACAATCATGGGAGGCTGCAAAAGAGAGGACCATTTGGATGGTACCGCAACTAACAGTTAGTGTATTGGATTCCTGGTAGTCCATTCCTGGTCTCTTTCAGAAATGATGAGTTACCCGGCATTGTTGATATGGTAATGTTTCCCCTTGCATTCCCCACTGTTCTTACACTACTATGCTGTAAGAAATGGCGTTCTTTTCAAGAAAACATTTATATGATGGCACTACTTGCCTTCTTCCATGTTGCTCCAATAATGACAACTCATCTTCTATGGCTGACCTCTAAAGACAGGACTGTGGACTAATTATGGCAGCGTGAATTGAGTCTGAGTCAAAAGCAATGATATTCATTAACTCGACCTCTGTATCTTATTCTCCTACCTCTGACTCCACTGCAGTTTGATCCTGTAAGTGTTCAGGCATGGGTTGTTGCAGATATCCTCTTCTCTCCTGTGTAGTTGCGGTCCATCCCAGCACATGTAAGATATGTGTTTTGAGTTCCTCATATATCCTTGGTGGTCAAGTTGAAGGACATATCTGGCTCACAGTGCTTCCTGCTGCTTTGCCTCTGCCACTTTCAGTAATATCTACTTTGTTCTCAAATAACATATTCTTACTATCATAGGTACATTCATTACGTTATGGCTACGTTGTTTCATCCTAGGATACCCAAGGAACCCAACGGTTAGCAGCACTTGGATAACATGGAGTACATACAGAGAACTGGACATCGGTAGTAGTAACAATCACTTGATTGATGGGATCCCTCAATTAATATTACCGTGAAGTCAGTGTATAATCTGTAAATATCTTACATCTTGCCATCACATCCAACTTTCTGTCCTTCTTCCGTGCCTCATTTTCAAATGCAAAAGCAGTGCAGACCTTCACACATTAATCGCCAACATTTGGCTTTGGACAAAACCATGCTTGATATTGAGTTTCGTCATGTTCACTGAGCCCTGGAGTTAGGGATATATTCTTCCAGTAGACAGCTGTTTGAAAGGCTTCTGCCCAATACTGCTTTGGGGGATTTACATGATGTAGTTGAGTGTTAGTATACAAAACAATGACTCTATTGGCATTCTCAGCGATGCCATCCTCCTGTGCAGTATAAGAGACAGTCTGATGTGCCACAATACCATTGCATTGCACACTATATACAAATCTCCTTGAGTTGAACTGGCTGCCCCATCCCTACAGATCACCTTTACCACATATCTTCCCCCATTCAGTTAACTATGTTTCTCCTCATCTGTAGCCTTAAATGACATAAATCACTCATTGGCTTCTGGCTTCTTCTTGAGGAACAATATCCTGGTAAATTTAGCCAAGTTATCTACAAACAAGATGAAATATCAGGAGCCACCAAATGAGGATGTTTGCATTGAACAAATGGTAGAATAGATAAGCTGTTGTGGTGTACTTGCTTAGCAGATTCTTGGCTTAAATGGAATTCTTGTCATTTTTCTAATCAAGCAATACTGGCATTGCTCTCTTAGTCCTTGTTCTTTAAGTGTAACCATAATTTCTACCCTTCCATGTATTGACATTTTAACAACAGCTTGGGCATCAAGATGTCCAAATCTTGCATGCCAGAGCTCCAAATTGCTAACTCCAGTTAGGTTCTCATTTGGTATAATAGTTGATAGTACCATCTCACAGGAGTTTGTCAGTCACACTAGCTGAGAAAAGCATTGATTTAAACCAGTAATGGCCAGTACGACTCCAGTCCTGGAAGGTTTAATGCTCTCTAGTGCAAATTGTATCTGATATCTAATAGCAGTAAGTTGGTGAATTGACAGTAGGTTGGTACCATGTGAAAAAGCTAGATGTAGGGTATGATGAAGTTTGACGCATTGTTACCGACCATCAAGTCCAACCACATGCAAATTTATAGTGCCCTTATTCAAAGTTGACACATTCTGTCCACTCGTACTTTTGATGAGCTTTTCTCCCAGCTTATGGAGAAGATAGGTTGCAGCAAGAAATGCCTTATAATCAGCAGTCCTTTGTGTGGTATATGCTGAGTTCAGAGTCTAGTTCCTTGTATCTCTATCATCAGACATTGATCTTGTTTGCATAACAAGTGGCTCTTCATCACTGTTATGGTATCTCAACACATATTCTCCATTTATCTTACTTCCTCACAATGGCTGGGCCAATCAAAACACAACCCTTGCTTGGTTGTGGCCCTTATCCTCCCTCTCTGTTGTGCTTCTTTCTTACACCTGTGACTTTCTCCACTAGTATTCACCAGCTTTATGGTCTGTCTTGCCATGTAACTAACATTGGATTGTACAATTACTGATACGGGCATTAGATTCTGGGAAAATGAATCCAGCTTGACTATAAGTTGTGTTTATGTCAGTTATTATGTTGATTTTTATATAATGTCTAGAAACTAAATTAAAAACTTGCTCTCAGGTAAGCTCTCCTGTAATAACCTCCACGCATGTCACTAAATATCTAGCCGTATACTTTTCGGATGTGATAGTCAATTGTAAATTCTGCCTTGTTCTCTTCAATGGGCCTGTTTCAGGAAGACCATTGAGGAGGAAAAATAAACATTGCTTGTTGTCAAAGCTAGTACCAAAGAGATTAAAGGGGCCAATAAATGTCAGCAACAGAGCTGAGAAACTACGTACACCTCTAAAGACTTCCAGCTAGAATGCATAGAGTTGGTTGTAGAGAGACTTTTTGTCAACTTATAAAACCCTGTCAAAATTGCACTCAATTGTGTGCCAAAGAATTGTAAGATTATCATATGCATTTAAGCAATAGTCCTGGAATATATTTCTTAGGATCTGGCTAGTAGGATGAACACATTAACTTTCAGGTTTTGTGTTCCATATTCGTTCTATTCCTCCCAATGTGTTCCATCAAATTCATTCTTTTCAGGCCTTGGCATGTCCGGTTCTTGATTCCTTGTCCTGCATTCAAAGTCCCTGATGACTCAAGATATCCATCATTCTTATGCACCATTGCTGATAATTGGTTCCATTCAGCTTTGGAAAGGCTAGCACTAGCTGGCATGGCCCTGAGCTCCAGGTGAAGTTGTTCATGTTGTAATAGTTTGCTATGGCTAGCAACAGCTCATAACTAGATAGCAATCAGCAGGATTGATTATCTTGTAAACATTGTCAAAGCAGCTCTTGTATTTTTCACCTCAATGTGTGACTCCAACCATGCTACTGAGTAGTGTCTCTTTATATACAATTTCTCTCTGCCTTTTGTGCTCCCATATCTAAACCCTAATGCCACCTGTAACTACCTTTTCCCTATAATCCTATTATCACATGTCATACTACATTCGACCTATAATATCAAAGGATATCATAGTATCATATCGATCCTTCTCCATCACTGTGAGTCCTGGAAAATGTTTGGAAATGTCTCTGCAGATGTGACAGCATGGTATTGCACAAGGGCTGGGAGTGGGGTAAAGGCCTTCTTAGTGCCAAATGCTGATGGAGGAGGGTGGTAAGAGATGGGAGGTGCTTCTCCAACCACCTGTTGAGTTCTGTGTGGGTGGTGCGTGGGCATGGTGGGGGATAGGAGAAGTCCTTAAGAAAGGCCTGTAGAGTAGTACAGTCAATCTGGTCCTAGTTAGGGTCTGGGTACAATCTCTTAAGCAGCAGGCCTGACAGGTAGATAGATATTAGGAGATGGTGGATACCATTATTATCAAGGAGATCTGTAGACCAATCTCCCATGCATAGGGTGAGGAGTGAGTTTTTGAAGGAGAGATCATGGGCCCAAGGCGGCAAAAAATATGTATCAAAGGGGTCACGGATATTCAGACTAGAGTTGTGGAGGCCTTGGTAGCCCAACCTCTTGGTACAATTGAGTAGTAGGCTGACATGGAGTACTCAATTGAGGAATTGGAATGAAGGGGGTCTGTCAGGGCATGGTGGAAGTTGACGTCCATGGCAACATGGCTAAGGTTGTCATAGTCCATGAAAAGTAAAGAAGGAGATATTGTATTGTTGCCAGAGATAGTACCCTTGGTAGAGTAGGCATCGCAGATTCAGAACCAGGTACAGAAAGAGTCAAACTAACTAGCAGGAGAAAAAACAGCAATAGCCATCAAATGAGGCCAACAAAAAAACAAGGTAGTAATGAAAAAACATTTGTAAAGTTAAGAAAAGCATAAACCATAACCTGGAGTGGGGTTCATGGAACCAAAGAAGGGGCAAAGGCCTGGAGAGCCAGAAAGGCATGGAGGTGAGTCTTCTACAGCAGAGAATCTTGAGCCAAAACCAGTATACGAAAATCCTTCCATGTTTTGAAACTATTACATAAGAAAGGAAAACATTCCAGCTTCTCAAACAGGTATGTTACATAAAGAAAAGGTTATTAAGTGAGTGTGGAGAGGATCTACAAGAGGTAGTTGAGGGTACTAGGTTGCACTCAGTCATTTGCTGTGTGGGGCTGAAGAGGTAGGAAGGATGTCATTATCCACACATGGCAAGAGAGCAGTAGTGCTTGGGGACAAGGGATAAGGAAGAATGGAGGAACAAAACCAGGAACTAGAGGGGTGCGAGGGGTCTCTGCCTCAGAGATATCCATCCGGTCCTGTTCTTTGGAAGCAATATAGGCCCATTCACAGAGGGGGAGTGGATATCTCTTGGAACACTGGGGGTCACAGGCAGTGTGTGAGCTCTCGCAGTTTGAACATTTCAGTGGAGTGGCTGAGCAGGTGGCCGGAGTGGCTTTCAGGTTACCACCTGTAGGACAGGTGGAGTAGAGGCAACAATGCATCAACCTGGCATGGCAGCCAGAGCACAGGGGGTAGTTAGGAAGGTCTTACTCACGCATAGCCATGTGGGGACTGAAATGCCAATTCATGCGACATTAAGTTCAGTGCAAGTAAGAGTGGGCCAGGCAAACTACGTGGGACAAGGAGTTGAGGTAGATTAGCTCGCTTGGTCTCGGAATTTCTGCAGGGGCCACAGTGAACACCGCCACAGTAGTGGTCTTGGCGGGATGTATCTTAATGTCCAGTTGTAAGAAACATGGAGAAAAGAGAGTTAGATCAGTAGCATGCTTGATGCTGCCAGACAGTCACTCTGCAATCACTGGCTGTTCATTGGGTAAGAAAGATGGGAAGAGGCTACAGATAGCAAACTGGACAACTTTAGGTACAAGATAGAAAAGCGGAGAAAGATTGTCTCCTTGGGGAAATGTCTGTTTAATCTTGGCCAATTGGGCCTCATAGTAAGGAGAGTTGGTGGTGGCTGAGGTGTGAAGGTGATGTGCTAGGTGGGTGAGTGCAACTTGGTCATTGACCATGTTGGTGATGGTCAGTGGGTGACAGCAGTTAGCCACATACAAGAAAGTGGCTGGAATATTAGTCGCAGTGGTAGCTACGCATGTATGATCCTTATATGTAAGGGGTTTGCAACTGAGAAGTGTAAAAGCATCTCTTGGTCAGTTGAGGGGGCATGTTCTTACTGGGTACCAGGACCTGGGTTGACGTTTCATCTTCGGGGTGTGAGGTAACACTATTGCTGTTATTTCTGCACCAAGGACCATGGGAGGAGGACGTAACAGCTAGAGCATAGGTGCTGTTTAAGAAAGAGACCTGTTGTGGACTAGTGAGCTTGGTGGAGGTTAGCATGGACTAATAGTAGCTTTATGCCACATTACTTGCAATATGGGTTCACATGGGGTGGGGAAGTGGGCTGTGTCGGCACTATGGTCAATGTACCAGTTATCAGTTGCTCTGTCAATATGGGGCTACTCTGTTAGTAACAGGTTTGTCAGTTGGATCGATAGCAGGATATGACTCTGCTCCACACCCAGCAGGGGTGAGCTGTCTGACAGGTGGCAGGTTGAGATGAAGTTGTACATGGGCCATGGCAAGGTAGGCTGAGGAGTGAGCTTTGACTATGCCAGCACAGATTATGCACCTCAATTAGAACCTGGATTGTGACTTTGGTGAAATGGAGTAATACACCACCTTGAGTTAGAAAAGCAATTGGTTGAATGCTGGTAAGGTCTGCAGCGCTATATATACAAGGGAGGTAAGAACTTGTTCTCCTGAGAACAGGTTGGTAGGTCAGAATTGTCTAAAAGAGGATGGATACCAGGCACATGTTCCCAGGACCTGGGCATGGTCTCAGAAAATTGACAGTTGTCATAAGGGTAGAGATCAATGGGAGCAGCCTACGGGTAGCGTGAGGGTGGGAGGGATGTGGCCATGGTAAAGTAAGTGGACAGTATAAGAGGTGTGGTTGGACTAGAGAGTTAGCGATATAAGTGGCTGCACGAAGAAGAGGAAGGTGAGCAGGCTCAAAAGGCCTTGCCAAGGGTCTCACCCATAGCAGGAGGACTGTGTGTCTAGGGTGGGAAGAGTTGGCTTAAAGATGAAGTCCAAGGAAGAGGCAAAGAGAAGTGTGTCAATGGTTGCTACCTAAAACTACCAAATTTTGATATGGCCTTAAGATAAAATCTTTCAAAAATAAGTAGAATAGAGTGCACAGAGTCTGAGTAGAGATGAGTAGTGATGGGAGTAGAGGGTGGGTGGTTTTTTAGGTTGTTTATATTTTACTTGTTTATTTTTTTTATATCATGTAATTCATTTAGTTACAAGAATCCGGCATGCAGCTTGAGCTATCATGTAAAGAAAACCTTACTTCCAAACAAATAAACAAAAAAAACCAACTACTACTATACCTCATTGTCCATCCTCTTGGGAGAAAATGTCCCAAAAGAAACTACATCCTGTCTTACAAAATAAAAGTAAACTGAGTAACAGTACTACATTCCAGGGAGGTAGAGAGGAAGGAAACAATCACTAGGGTTAGCTAACCCTGATTACTGTTATAGTGGTGGTAACAACCCTCGGGCTTTGTAAACAGGCGGAGAGGAAGGCACATGGCCTGTATATTGACCATACCTATCACATCATCATCCTGAACAAACTCAGTAAGTACTTCAGGGGGTTAGAGGTGGGCAGTGTAGGCAGCCAAGTGGGACTCATGAGGGCCATTACAATTGATGCATCACCTGGTATAGTGGGTACGGAGGTGCCGGCAGAGCTGGCAGGCAGCAGCAGAGCAGACATGGTCCCCTTTGGTGTGAGGAAGTGTGAATCACCTCCAATGAGGAGGTGAGGTTCACTTGGTGTTTTGATATCCAAAACCCGGACAATAGGATTGTTGGGCGTAGGAGTAGATCCACAGATGGCAAACAGTTCTGAAGGTACAGGAGAACAAAGCTAGTCTCTTATCAACAAAGAGGATGACTTGGGACCAGTAATGGAGATAACAATAGAGAAGACATGTTTGTCCCACATTCAATTATCAGAGATGGCCCTTGAGATGAGGTGGATGAAGGCAGAGACTACGCTGTTCAGGACTATGGTCTTGACACTTTCCATGGTGGTGATGTGGATATTGTCACCTCTGCGGGAGACTGAAGGGACTAGGGTGGCTGAATTAGCTTTGTTATTATTACTGCAAAGCTCAATAGTTGGGTTGGAGAGAGGAGCACCATCCCACTTGAGGATGAGTTTTGTTTTCCTCAAGGTAATGTCCTTCTTGGGTGCGAGTGCTGTGGCTGGGGGTGGTGAATTGGCCAACATGGTAGGCCCTGGTATGGGAGCCTTCCTCATCCACTTCCAAACTATAATAGCCCAAGTAGTAGCACCAACTGGCACTGGTTGAATGACAGGGGAGGAAGCTGGTTGGATTAAGGGGGTAGTGGAAGATTCATCGTTACCTGAAGGGGTGGCTGCCGAGGCAGGCTCGGTGGTGAGTGTAGTTGCAGATACTTGGATTGTGAGGACAATGTCCTTGTGGACTGTCAATCTGTCAGTGATGCTGTTGAGTTCCTCCTGGAGCCCATCAACTGCTTTCCTGTTATGTACATGTTGCAGCATCTTGCAAAAAAAGGTAATGAATAGTTGAGTGTCTAGTTCCTGAAAGTTGAGATCTACAACTGTCTCATTCAAAGGATATTGAAAGTGGTTGGTCTCAGAAGGTGTTCCTTATTTGTAAATATCTGAAATCACTCGGAGGGATGAGGTAGTATTATTGCACGGTTGCTGTTGTGTGCAAGAGCCAGAAGGGCATTGAGACTTAAAGATGGGCAATAGGATGGATTGGTGGCCAAAGGTAGCAGGCCAGGTCATGCATGGGGTTTGTGTCATCTAACAAGGAGTATTTCCAGTGCCACCTACAGATCTTCATTTCTTTTTCCGCGGGGCGGTAGTGGGATGAAAAAATCCTTTGTTCTCAAGCACAAGATAAAGGTGGTACGGTACAATGAGGTTTTCAGCCAACGAGAGCAAGCCTTGGCCAAAAATAATGTGTGGTTGTTTCTTTGATGCTGGTTGTAACCAAGATGGAGTATGGGTAGTAAGCAGGAACAGGTGGTAGAATATTTTGTCTACTTTAGATTGTGTAAGTTCTCTTCTACTCTAGAAATCAGTTACCACTTGAAATCATGACCCAATTCAGTAAAGGTTGTGGCTTAATGATATTATCTTTTATCATTTTGGTTTTTCAACTCAGCTGTGGATTTATCTTTATCCTTCATTGCAGAAACAACACTATATTGTGGTTGCAGGTTTGGGATTTATCTTCTCATCGGAGGTCCTTTTTACTGTAGACCCCCATTCCTTCCTAATCTCCAAGTTTGCGATGTCCCTAAATCTTCAGTCACTGTTCCAAGATTATTCTTGGATTGTGGACTACCTTACTTAATCTGTGGGCCATCTTAGAAACCTTAATCGGTATGATAGAGCCTACAATAGTTCTCTAGATGTCTCCATCAAAGTTTGTAACCAGCATCCTGAAACAGCTGCATTATAAAGTCCCGTCAATGTAACTTTCTTGCCTATTGCTACAACTTTTTAAATCTATGGCTGTATATTTATCTTTCACAATTTCAGTGTCCACGATTGTACCCCTGGCTTCCTGAACTCCTTTGTCTCCAATAGTTTGTCCTGCTCAGAAAACTCTCGCATATATGATTATACTTTGGGCTCCGATAATACCAGCTTCTGCAACAGTTGTAGCGCTGCTATGATTCTCATGATTCATGCTTCAGCTGTACAAGTAATTTCTAGTTTCTCCACATTTTTGAGCAAACACCCACACCTAATATGCCCCTGCCACGCATCGATATCTCACGGTTAATCTTTCTCCCATGTGCATCTTCTGCATTGTATGCATCACACTGTTCCTCCATTCTGTCCAGTGCATGAGCTAATGCTTAATGACATCTGTGCTATCCCCTATTAATTTGCAACCACCAGGCTTGCTTCTGATACATCTATCTATGCCTTGCATCTTTGGTACACACTGACACCTTCTGCATGTCCAATTAGCTCTGAGGCTGTGCAAGGCACTGATATCAGTTAATCTATGTCCTAATATGCTCGAACATTCTCATCTTTCCAGGTAGCTACATGCTGTTTACATGTCTTACTCATATTTTTTATTTCTACGTCAGGTATAGGTATATCCCAACTCTGCTCTGCATAACATCTTCTATGGTTTGAATACTATTTCAGTTATGAGCCAGACATCATACTCCATCCTACCAGTATTATTGATATTACTGATTTGCCAAATGAAATCTTCAGCTTCTATTGTTTCTTGATATTCTATTTGTACTAGAAACATTTTATCTATAAACTCTTAATGCTCCAAGTGGCTTGCTATCACATTTATCTTTGCTTGTGCTCCATATTAAAATTGTGCATCAGGTTGCACCAACTGTGAGATACCACAATCGAAAATAAGGATATTTGGTCATGCTCTATTGCTCAATGTGTGGGTAGTAGTAATTGGCCATACCTCCATTGTTTTATTTGATTGATAAACTCTCTCCATGGCTTTAAGAGGGCTCATTACACTGTAGAGTTTGTTGGAGGGTAATGATTGATCTAATATCATTTGATATATCTCATTGAACATTCATAAATTGATCCAACAGTTAATGAGCCACTGCCTATCAACCTTTTGGATTACATAGGCTATTCCCATGATAGGTCCTATGTCCATCATTTTAAACTTTCTATTATTTATGATTCCTGTCTACTTAACTATGAAGCAGCCTTGTAACTCAGATGAGAGTCCAGAGTTTCATACACCCAAGATCTCCAGAAGTGCCAGATGGTAGGTTCTATCTTATTAACAGTGGTCACGGAACTTGAATAGGGCCACAAGCTTTATTGGAGGATTGTGCTACCCAGTACCAGACATCTTTTCTACACCAGTTTATACCTAAACCCAATTATTGTAACTTGAATTTTGTTGGAACTTCTCATGGCCTCCATATTGCACATAGTAGATTTGGTAAATATTGGTTTTTAGGAACACTTTACCAGCAATCTCAAAGAACATTAGAAACTTAACTGAAAAGAGTGAAAATATTCTATAGTTGATAGAAAGGTGGGAGTAAATTGTTAGGCTCTGCCTGCTATGGCAAACTAACTCAAAAAGTGATAGTCTCACTTGAGAAGGAGAATATAATTCTATAAATAGTCCATGTTGGCAACATCATTGTGACGTCACTGTAACATCCTACAACATGAGGGCATTGGAAAATCTACAGTCATTTTGTTTAAAAAATCCATGACATGGTAGATACCATCCTCTGCACGATGTAGCCAGGAAAGCAGGTTCAGAAGTCTCATCTAAATCACATAGTATTGCCCATTGGGGTGAAGGATCTGCCTTGCAGCTTCATCTTTATTTGAGTATTGCCAGACATTCTTGATTGGTTCTTTGTAAGCTAGCTGCCTGAACTCGGTACAATACTGAAGAATGTTACCAAGCTGGTCTTGTTCATTAACAAAAATAACAGACTACCATGAACAGAAAATTAACTTGATCATTCAACAACCACCTTCTTACCAACCTCAACATTATGACAACCAAAAAAATTACAGAAAAATATAAATACATAATAGAAATCAATATTTAGTGTACCATCCATCTGCATTAATAATTACTTCAATTCTATCCACCATTGAACCTGCTAGAGAATCAAAAATCTTTGGATCAAGAAGTTCCCAACAAGTAGTAATTGCCTCCTTAATACCTTTTTTGACCTCATTGCCCAAGCCCTTCATGAGATATAGGTCAGAATAATGCTTCTAAAGCTTATCTTACACTAGAACTCAAACATGTTCAATTCGATTAAGATCTGGTGAATAGGCAAGAATTTCCATAAGAGTAATTCCCTGCTCTCTGAGCCATCTCCTAAAAGGTAAATGAGTCTTAGCATTTTCAATGATAAAGAAAACCACTTCCCCCTCAAGATGCCCCTTCCCTTAATATCCTCCCAGATCCCAACAAAGTCATATTGATCATAAACCCCAATAATTTACTTTCCTGTTACTCCACCCCCAGCAGAAGAAGAATCTGGAAAAACTGGTAAAAAGAGACCACGAGTTTGACCATAAAAAAAACAGTCATCATCTGGCTAATCTTCCTCTCTCCTGTCCTAGCAGTAGGTTCTACACAATCCTTATTCCACCTCTCTCTTGGGTACCTAAATACCCATTTTCTCCTCTTTTCTCCCCCCATCTGAACAGCAACCTCATCTCCCCACCTTACCTTCCTCCTCCACATCTCTCTTCTGCAGTGCCTATGAGCTAATTCCTATTCTAATCTCTTCTGAGTTAGATCCTCATCCAAGTGAACCCTCTTTTGTGCTAACATCCTTTTAAGATGCCTTTGTACAAGTCTTCTCCTGACAATCATAGAAGAAACATTGGGAGCAACCTCTTGGGCAATCTCAAAATCAGTCACATAGTGATTTTCAAAAGCTTCCTCCACCGTAGAATTATCCTGTAACTTGGTAGTCTTAACATGTCTTCCTCTACCCTTCTTCTCCTTGTCCTCCAAGTCTTGCTTTCAGATTGTGTTTTTGACAATTGTGCAGGGGATGTTAAGGTAGTCAGAACTCAGCTGATATCCGATCTGAGGCTTGTATACTACAAGGATTCTCCCCCTGGTAAACGCACAAAGGAAATGGGTTAGAATAGGCTTTTTTGGATAACAGTGAAGAATAGGAGACAAAGTATTAAAAGGAAAAAGAATCGGGTAATGTGATCGGGATTTGGTTGAGTTGATGCAATTTCATTTGATGAGGTTGAAAATATTGTGGAGGTGAAGGAAGATGGTTGCCACGCACCTTTTGCAGTTAGTTATTTTTGTTAATAAAGCATATATATGATCGCAGATATGACCATGTAGATAGAGCTTTATAAACTTGAAGTGAGATATGTTAATATCAATTCCCTATGCTAGTCATCCTCTTTCTCTCATTGGTACTCAAACATCCAGCACAGTTTAGTTAGGATGACATGTTTGGTTGACAGATGGACTTCCATTTCCTGGCTCACTACGCTGGTTGTGAATTTTGGTCTTTGCATTAGGATTACTCCTCAATTGCTCTCCAGTGATTTTCATGCAACAGGTAATGAGTCTTATAGTAGAAGTAATATATGTTTTACCTCCCTGAACATCAATATAGTAACTGTCTCATCATTGTCTTGCATTACTTAAGCAAAAGCTCTTATTTTCTTAAGAACTCTAACGACAACTATTATTCACTATACTTGTCATGGGTTTCTCATAATAATTGTGATTTGCAAGGGATGAATATGAAGTAGCATTCGTAAAGATACATGTTAGGAAATAACTTATGTGGTTTAATCTAATGTGATTAACAACTGAACGGTCAACACTGGCAGATGGCAAGTGCTCCCTAGTGTAGGATTACTGCTAACCACACTACCATTACGTACAAACTAACTAAACCTCGAGCCTCATACCTCAAACACCACCCTCTCATTACCAAACAGCAGCTAAATTCAATACCATCAACCATAAACAAAATCCTGCTCGTCACACATTCATTGAGCCTCGGCTATGGATCCAATGGTAGCCCCGATAGCAAGTCTCTATCATTTCCCCTAATGTCTAGTAAAATCTGACAGGAACGCTAATAATAATGACTTACTTTTAGGAATGATAAGGCAAGAGTGTGGCTGAAGTCCTAAGCCAAAGGGGTGACCAATACCTATAGGTTCCTTAACCCATAAGAAATAAAGACTACTGTTAGGTGAATATGACCATGACACTCCTCCTGCCCAGTAGAACGCCCTCCAGGTGTGCCACTCAATGCACTTGCAAATACCCCAAGCACCATACATCTGCAGTAACACTAATAGCAGATACAAACCCAATATATATGAGGAAACAAAAGGAGAAAGGAAGGCAGGAAGGGGTAGACTGAAATGTGGTGACAAAACTAGTGGAAATCTGTTCATGTCTTTTTATGGGGTTTAACATGGATGGTGCAGTTTTACTAAGTCTCTTGTGTGGTTCCTTGTTCTTTCAGAGAGATCATCACATAGTAGAAATGATGTAACCAGCTTTACCAACCATGAAGAGAGTGGCAATATCAACTGCAGCCTGTTGAGTAACTGACCAACCTTTACAGCAAGAGCAGAAAAACAATAGAAAAGTCATAATTGTGTAGTGCTCACCGTATTCCTAGCCATCTGAATTGTCATGATGAAATGTAACAGACCAAACCAGCTAACCAACCAACTGACCAGCCAACCAACCAACCGTGACCACCAAGTGAGCCCCGCTGAAGTGGGGTAACACACACAGCTGCTAGCTCGTAAAGGAAAAACTTGTGTAAGATGATGTATAATTCAATTTGCGTATTTAATGGGCTCACATGTATGTGGCAGTCATCATAGGTACCACCTATAAATACAATTTGCTTATCCCACTTTGAGCCTTCGGGTTTCAAGCCTTTTGCTATCATGTTACTTGTTATTTCCAGATCACCCTACCTCATCCTATATCGACCCTTTATCTTGTACCATATCTTACTTAATCTCTCACTCCTCTGATATGGTACAGTACAGAGTCCCAGCATATCTACAAACCTGTAGTGCTTAGTAATATTACTGCACTTGGTTAATCTGTCTGCTACCATTTCCTGCATTCCAACCTGCTGAACACCTACATCCAGACTTTCAACCATATCTCTCAACCAAAAATACCGGACACACACATGTTGGATACTAGGATTATCTCTACCACTATTCAGATTTTGTGCACAAGCTCAATTGTTATTAAATACCTCCACTAAACTGTACTATACTCTTTTCCAGTTATCCTTCGTTACTAATTCACTCCAGACTCTTTCATACCATAATGCCTCTTCTACAGCTACAGCTGTTGCTTTGAATTCTGCCTCAGCGGTGGACTTAGCAGCTGTTGCTTGTTTCACTGATTTCCAAACAATACTAGCCCACTCTTATCTTGAATTACCATGCCAGATGTAGATTTCCACTCCTTCATTTCTCTATCAATGACTGCACCTGCATAAAGTTTTAATGTCCAGCAATCTGAGTACCTCCAAGTTGCAGATGCTAGTGCTTACAACCCTGAATGTATTGCATCACATGACATGAAGCATACCAGTTTTGCATGTTAGGATCTGTAGCCAATAGTGTCTGGTATCCAGCAACAAATGCAAGATCAGTGCAGCATGTAAATGAATCATAAATAATACTGCTTTCTGCTTCCTAATATAACTTTTTATTACATAGTTTCTCTCCCTGCTCTGGTATTGCAAGGATTTAATTGTACTCTATCGTTATATCAGTGGGTTTTATTGTGTCATTTGAAATCTTTCCAAAACCTTCCTCAGGTATGATTCCTGACTTAAGAGAATGCTTTTCTGCTCCTGCATTCTTTGAAATTCTAAACTGAGGACTTGGTATACATCTCCCAATCATTTAACCTGAAATCCAGATTCCATTGCCTTTTCCAAAGTCTTAACATAGTTAGTATCACCTATGAGAAGAATGTCATCAACACAAATGAGTATTATTAGTCCCATGATTCCAAAGTATAGTCCTGCTTCTAATTTTGCTGCCTCTAATCCCATGCCTTCGGTAATGTATTAGTCTAAAGTCTGGTACCAATTTCGACTAAACATTTTTTTAAGCCTTACAGGCTGCATTGGGGTTTAACAATAGTGGGTTTACCAGCATCATGCGTCGGTGGTGAATCTATAATATCTTGAGTTTGGGGTAGAATAATCTTGGCATGATTCTCCTGGTCCATAGCCAGCCTCTTTGGTAATTGTAGATTAACATCATCTTTAATTAGACTTTCCAAAAACATGGTTACAATATCAACCTGGTTGATTTCCAAATCTTGTTACACCGGTAGTGAACGGACTATTCTGATAGTTCTCTAGCTAATGGTAGGTATATAGGACTTATGATGATCCATCATGGGACATTGTCCGAATCTATGAGCAAGGGGGCATGCCTTGTACCTTATCACCTCTCCCTGAATGCCCAGTGTCTGCTGGTGAACCATTCAGCATGATACTGCTTTTCGACTATCTGTCCTAGATATCTCCTGTACCTCTTGCCATGTACTATGATCCTCCATTTCTGCCAACTCACCTTCAATTGCTGCATCCCACAGTTTTACTTCTGGACCAGACACTGTGTCTTTAATTGTTCATGGTGTGATAGTTACTCTGTTTATTAGCTCCACTGGAGAGTCAGATTAATCATAGGTGGATTCCAGAAAGGTTGTTTACTGGGAAGGAATAGTAAAGGTACGCTGCAAGTACCGGGGTCTGATCTGTGTATGTTCAGTGTATCTGGTACCATGCACGATATGAGTCTTTAATTCTCCAACCATTCATGGCTGTATTTCTTGTTGATGAATAGGAATCTCAGAATGTTCATCTCCAGTCTGCACACTTGCTGTCTCTGATTCCCAATCATTCTCTGAAATCTTAATTGCTGTTTTAATGTCTCTAGATTTGAGGCTCACAGGATCCACATAATGGTCATTGTTCTCATCTTCGTAGTCTCTCAAATGGTTGTGTCTCTAATGAATCCACTGCTTTGAAGCACAAGAATAATAGGTAGTGTTCTCATAAAATTTGAAATCTTGTGCAGTAACAAGTTTATGGTTAGTAGGAACCTACAAGCAATATTGTTTAGAAGTGATGGTATAGCATGTTAATTTCATCCATTGGGCATGAGCATCCTACTTCTTATCTACTCTCTGTGCCTCATTGATATGAGTAAACGCTGTACATCTCCATACATGTCAATGTCCCACATCTGACTTCTATTCAAATCATGCCTCATATGGGGTTTTGTCCTATTCCTCATGTCCTCTTGTTGGGGATAAATCTTTCAAGTATACTGCAGTCTGGAGTGCTTCAGCCCAGTATTATTTTAGAGAATTAAGTTGATGCAATCAGTCATTTGTACATGAGACTAGTACTTGATTGGTATTTTCTGCCATTCAATCCTCCTGTGGTATATAGACCACTGTATACTGTTCTACAATCCCATAAGGTTTTAGAACATGCAGGAACTGGGTTGAATAATATTCTCCACTGCCATTGGTCCATATAGCTTTTATGAAATAGGCTCCTTTATTTGGGCCACTATTCCTCCTTTCTGCTACTTCCTTGTAAGAACAAAAACAATCATATACCTCAGAGTACTTTTTCAGAAAGAATACCATCATAATTTTTGTGATGTCATCAATGAACAAGATAGAATATCTCAACCCACCAAAAGAGAGTATTTGTATTGGTCTAGAGATATCTGGGTAAATAGGTTCTAATGGTTCTCTTGTTTTTTGTAAAGCTGGTTTAAAGGAAATCCTGGCCATTTTTCCAACTAAACAATGTTGACATGGTTCTTGATTAACTCTGCTTCTTATGTTCCCCATGTTGACCACCATTCCATTTAGAGAAATTTTTACCATTGTTTGGGCACCTAGGAGACCGAGTTGCACCTGCCAGATCAGTAGTTTACCATTTTCTGCACTCTATCCATTAAAGCTAATGGCCACTGAAATATCATGTACTTTTGCTTCATGATGTAATTGATTCATGCATTTATTTTTTATGGTGGTAACATGCAAGATATTGTTCAGCTATAGCATTACACCTTTGTGTCTGAACTCCACCATGTACCAAATACTGGTTAGTTGATGAATTGATATCAAATTTGCACTTACAGATAGAGAAACAGGAAGTACATCCTTATGTTCAATATACTCTATATTTTCTCCACCACTGGAAACTTGTAGTGCAATTGATTCTTTTCTCAATAAGGCAACACTCTGTCCAGTTGCTGTTTCAACTACCTTCTCTCCTATTTAAAATAGAACATAATTATCAGCAACAAAGTTATGATAGGTGTCTATCATATCTGCATGGCATGTAGAAACAAGTGTCTACCAACTGCTGCTGTCATTACCAGCTTGCGAATCGTTAGCATCGCATGTTCTCCTTGACCTTCACCTTCTTATACCTACCACATTTGTTATAAGTGGTTGGCCACCTCATGATCCTGGGGCCAAGCAGAGCTAGGCTTATGGCTAGCTGGAGCTCTTCCTTCTAGCCCTCTCTCAAGTGTCCTGTGATCCATCCTCTCACCATGACATTCCACGTGTCTATAGCCACACTTTCTACTCTTCCAGTAGGTTATACCAATATTGTTGTATCCCAACGATCCCTGTCTCTGATTATTGTTGCTGTCATTATATGGTGATGTGGTCTTGGGTATCATTGCACTTTTGGTAGAAAGTGTAGATAATGTATTAAGTCCTTGTTCCTGATAAAGGTCAGCCTCAGCCAATTCTAGAGAAGAAACCAGATCCCAGGGACTGATTTGATCATGGGCCATTGAGGTGTGAAAGATATGCTTTGTAGTTCTCCAAGGATTAGGGGTAGGTAATCAATGGAGTAAGAAAAGGTTTGTTGCTTATTATCAATAACTGTGCCACACAATTTGTGCTTAGATATAATTGTCTGAAGTTGTGGGGTAAAACTGCATACTTCTTCTCAGTTCTCAAGCTTGAGTGAATAATGCTCCTTAATAGAGATATATTGCATCTAACAGGATAACTGTGTCAAATTCCAGCTAAATTGCATTTCATAAAATTGCAGGATTATGGTACAAACCTAGGGCACAATCAGCTATGATATTATCTGATATAGGAAGTCAAATTCAAGCACTAGCCTGGCATTTCCACATTTCATAGGTCTTACACTCTAGCAATACAGTCCAATCAATTTTGTACTTTCCTCACTGGACAATGTCAGGTTCCTGGTTGTCTGTCAATTACCAAAGACCATTGTAGCTCAGCATGTCTGTTATCCTTATTGCCCATTGTTGAGAACTTCTTGGATCCATTCTTGCAAAAGTCAGGCCAAACTGGCCTGGTTCTGAGCTCATCAGTCTGCTTTCGTTCATTTTACTCTTGGGCAATGAATTACAGATACCAAATATTCCGATACCTATGGCTAGTAACAGCTCATAACCTAATAGCTTGTAAGAGGAAATCTTGAGTAGGATAAGGAATAATTCTATTTGTGTATTCAAGGGAAGAAAAGTGTGTGCTGTAGTAATCTTAGATACTACCTATAAATACCATTTCCTACCTTATACCTATTTGTGCCTAACAGTTTCAACCCCTTCACTATCCTTTGACAGGTCATTTTCAGATAATCCTATCTCATCCTATATCCACCCTCTATCCGGAACCAGTGGGTCTGAAAAGTCTACCAACCCCTCAGGGAACAGCCCCTCCCCTACAATAAAAAAATTTGATACCCAAAAAAAAAATATATTACCAATTTGAAAAAAAAAAAAATA
>NW_003298884.1:15568-18911 GCF_000151645.1 Tuber melanosporum | reverse complement strand
ATCGCACGGCCGATGAACAGTAATGTCTCTTAGGGCTATATCATGGCTCAGCATCAATAATATCAAGCATTACTTACAACTTGCCATCAGTAATCTTGGTTGGTCTGCCAGATCTGGAGGCATTCTGGGTGTTTTCATCTGTGGATTTCGCATTTTTGACTTCTGTTGAAACAGTTGACTTGGAGAAGTTCATAAGCTGTGAAATTTTACCATACCCCATATCAGTATGTTTATAGAGGGTATAGATTTCCCTTTTCTGGTCATCTCTGAGGATTTGGGAGTGTGGTGGTGCTATGGTAGGGGGTGATGTTGAGGTGATTGTTGGTTGCTGTGTTGCCAAGGAGGGGTACCTAGACTTCTCGGATACCACCATACCATATCAAAGGTGATCAATCAGAAGTGAGGTCTATCATGAGCGATGAACATAATGACACTAATCAAGAAGCCACTAGTAACTCCATTTTCAACAGAAGACAAAAAGCCTAGTGCAGTCTAGAACAGGATACTAGAGTGTTGCTACCAGTCCTAGAACAATCTCTAAGATAATAGAACACCATTGTAAAGAAATGCATGCATCAGAGCTGGGGTAAAGACATGTGAGGAGGAGACACTTAAGTGGATGCATGAAGATCCATCTTAAAGGCCAAACCCATCACCCCTCATATAGACCTTTCTACAACCTGCTTACAAATACCACTGTTACATAGATGGCAGCTGCACCCCATCTGATTACATAATCCTTTGTCCTCATGACCTTCTTTCTCGTCATGCACATAGCCCCCACAACCACTAAACAGGTCATTTATGCGAAATCCATGTAAGCCATACAAGCGTTACTCATATCCAACTAATAATCTCAATATAATGTGACAATTATGACTTACAATCTAGGTTTTGTACAAAACTCACATGATTCCAAAACTGATCATGTGTACAAACAACAATTATACCCTGATACAACTCTAATGAGCCATTAATCAAAACATATCCAACATGACCTCTAAACAGGTCATGTGCATGAAAACTCAACATAACATAAGAAATCCTTTATGAACCATACTGCAGTTGTAAAACCATGTGTTTAGAAATTCTAAACTCTAAGAAGACATTCTTTGTTAAGTGAAGCTGATTGAGATATTAATCCATAGAGTAGAAGGTCTCCTGCATATGGCCTTGGTATTACAACATCAAATAAAACTCAAGTTTTTGTCATATGCAAGTGAGTGCAGCCTTGAAGAGTAGACTGTGGGTACTCAAGGGTCCTGTGAACTCCACAGCAAAGACATATAAAAGACAACTTACCAAGTATCTGACCTCTCTCCCTTCCTACTGTATAACTTCATGGTAGGCTTCTTGGGGCCCAAACAATTGACGATGCTGTGGTAAAGCTTTGCATGCATCATCAAATGCTTTCAGCCATTCCTGTTTCTTAAGAAACTCTGGAACCCAATTTATCACATGCTTGAATAGTCTGAGATATACAGTATAGACTAAATCAGGCTGGTACAGATTAGCAGTGGAAATAGAGAGAAGGTGATAAATAGCATTTTGTCTGAATCATAATAGCAATAGCATCAATTGTGCTATGGAGGTTACCTGGAGTAGACTGCTCTGCGCTATCTAGAGAATTTCAAGCTCCAGACACTAGTGTTTTGTGTATTCTATAGCTGGAGACCTCTCCTGAGAGTTGGACCTTAACATATCTGAAGGTATCTCACATTTAGAACAAGTATTCAGTTTTACTCCCAGTTGCACCATACTCTCTATTTAGTTAGCAACTCAGGCCAACAAGATAGAGAACTATTTCTAAACTATCCTGTCTGTAGAATCCATTGGGACTCAGTCAAGCCTAGTATGTTGTCAGGACTCAAATAGGAGCTCGAACATCTATTATAGTTTGTTGACTTGGATTTGACTTTGGTATTTGTTTGTGGAAGCGGATGATTGGAAATTGGGGAGAACTGGTAAGAGGACATGAAGGAGGACTACCATTGTTCCGGGTCTATTACATTTGGCTAACCAAAGTTTTTCAAATTGTAATAAATACTGACCACACCTTTTTGTATTTACAGAAGTTGCTGAAATGGGTCTGCACTGAAATTCCAATAGTTGGAACAACAGTTACTCCAGATTGGAGTCTATCCTGCATTCAGTTCACAAATACTTTTGGGGAAACTCAATAGATAAACTGTAGCATAATACTTGAATGTCCAGCTACCGGTCTCCTGTATGCTTTTCCATAATATAGACTCTCTGTCTATATAGACTGTTTTTCTGCCACAGGGTATAAGCCTACTCATCTTTGCAAGCAATGTGCCAAAGATATTAGCTACAGTCTAGAACATTGGAGTAGAAGGAAGATAAAATCCTCAGGCTATTTTCAACTTGAGCTTTCTGAATATTGTAGATATGGGCTGTACAGATCCAATGAGCAGAGGTGGTTCTCAATTGTACGCATTAAGTTAGAGGCAATATATACTGAATTACCAAGGCTATTTGAAAATTATTCATTTAACCATTACTTAGATCCCCTGTATGAACAGGAAGCAAGTTTGAAATCATGCATACAATCAAATAGTGCCCATGGGTCATCACAGATTTATGTATTTCTCCACAAATCCCTTCACATATAAAAGAGAAGCGCCTATTCAATGATATTACTACGGGCCAACTAGAACTGGTAATATATCAAATTTTTATTGTAGTTTCTAGTTGGAGACATCTGCATTCCCAGTACTCTATGTATTTGGAAGGGAGTTAGTGGGATTGACATATGATTTGAACTTGGAATTTACCTGATAGTTCATGTAGGCCAAAAGCTCATGCAGCAATTGGTATCAATCTGCATCGATGATACATTGCAGGCTGGAATTGTATAATAAATCCTACAGGAGAAGATTGATGAGATCCACAGCTGCTTTTTAGAGCCAGTTTTAAAAGATATTAGTACTGGTGTATTTCAGCCCATGAAATGAACATTTTACAGGCTTGGCTTAACTTATTTCAGTGAGTTTCGGGGGTCTCTAAGTGGACGTATTACAAAATGCTTCCAGAATCAGAATGCTTACCACACTGTATATGGTCTGGGATAGCAGTCAGAGCCAAGTTCCATCAATCTGAGATCCATTCAGTTTAGCATATAGCATGAGGACACAGATATCAAGGAGGCAAGATTCAGGTCCTATGTTTTTAACAGGAAATACAGAAAGGCCTCCTTCGCCTTCTATATCCAAAACGAATTTCCTAAATCTTAAACCATTTTCAAGATGTCCAGAATTTAGGAGAGTCGGATATTAAAAGTCAATGAATCATGGATGAAAGAAGGTTCTACTGAGGAGAACAT
>NW_003298884.1:6430-15446 GCF_000151645.1 Tuber melanosporum | reverse complement strand
ACCACTCTCATGCAGCCATGAGCTATGGAGTTAACAAAACCTCAATTTTTTCCAAACAAAAACAAGAAACTATCATCTCCTGTCTCCAATTGACATCTATCATCACACCTCAAATGGGTGACCACTCAGGAAAGATAAGAAACAACAACATCCTTTGCTACCCATGGAAAGTCATCAACCTAGTCATGATGGTTAGGAAAGAACACAAGGCATCCTAGGCATCCAAGTTGGCAGGACAGCAACGCCTGAGTATAGGCATATTGGGTGGCAAGCCAGTCCTCATAAGAGATATATAGCTGGCGGAGCTCTTGATAAGGGTAACTGAGAACCGGCGGGGCAAGTCGCGACCAACATCAGTAACTCAGTGGAGGTAGAGTGCACTATGGTCAACTTTCATGGAACAGCACAGGAGTTTGTGGTGGAGGTTTTCATCCTCCAGCTCACAGAGTGGTCACAGGGCTGGATCTCCTTCTGTGTTCTAGGAGTGGTGGTCGTTAAGGTAGCTCTTGCCAGAACAGATCTGATGTCTTCTGCCTGCAGTAAATCAGTCTAAGCTCATTAATACATGAGTCATTGTTGTTAATCAACATTGGTAGTAGTGAGAAGGCAGGGCCTACAGGGCTCAGGAAGTGTTAAGCGAATGTCTGAGCCTGGCCTTCAGGGAGGTATTAGGCTGGCTGGGGTCTGGGTCAAGGTCTGGAAGCCAGTCTCGGACGAGGTGGGGATGTACTAGAGGGAAGTTGTCAACCAATTCCCAGTGATTGGAGAGACAGTAGCAGAGTAGGTGTAGCTGTATGTGGTATCTGCCAGCTTGGAAGGAGGGGTAGCGCTGCCAGCTGAGTGGAACATAGTGATCGGGTTTTCACCAGGTAGAGCTCCCCATGGCGTTACTTAACTCTGAGATTCACGTATGTGAGAAATCGTGGTGAGGCACTCGGTAGCAGGGTTAATTAGTTGGGATGAGCGCGCCAAACATTGGGCAGCTATTCTCCTCTTATGTGGTAGGATAATAGCCATAGGGGAGAGGTGGTTCTCACAGGCCTGGATGGAAGTGAGGGTGGTGGAAAAATGATTGGTAATCCAGTATAGAACTTTATTCTAGTCTGTAGACATCTTATTGAGTGTGGCAAGGGTTGAGGTAAAAAGGGTTATCCTGTAGGTGAGAATTAGCAGTAGCAGGCCAGTGGTGACCTGGCGGACCATGTAAGGTAGAATTCCTATGCCTGGGGGAGGCTGGATCTTACCTATATGGAAGGCCCCCTGAGCTAGGCCTAGTTATTAAAGGAAGTAAGTAGTTGTTTCAAGTTTGGGGGTAAACCAGTAGCTGAGCCACCTCAGGACCTTGCAGGGATGAAAGAGGACCCTGGTAATGGTGATGAGTATTATGCAGATTAGGTCACAATTCTTGGGAGTATGCCAGTCAACTAGTTCTGTCTCAAGGACAGAAAATGCCACTGCAACCTTTACTTTCATGTATGAAAGTGAAGAAAAAGGGTGCTGAAGAACTTACACATATCACCAATAAGAACCAGTACAAAACGTAATCGAAATATCATCAACATAGCAAAATATCATTTCGATGGATATGGAAATATGTAAATCTGATAGGTAGATCAAAATTAACAAAGGAGAGACAGGGTACCCTTGAGGGGTGCTAACAGAAACATTGGAAAAGACCTTGGTTGCACCATGGAAGATCAGGTTGCACTGCCAGTCTGTGAGAAAAGACTGGACCCAGAAAACTAGGCAGGCAGGTATGCCTTTTAAGCAAAGCTTCAAGAATAAAGTAGAGATAGAAATGTTCTTCAAATTCCCCCTTGATATCATGGAACAGAGAATAGACCTTGCATAGGGGAAACTGACTGATTTTGACCTAATGAATGAATGTGGCTGAGGCATGGAAAGTTGAGTGGCCAGCTAAGGAGATGCAGTGATGTTAATTTCTGAGTTTGACAGATATGGCAAACAGAGTAAGCCTAGTGGCCACAACTCTTTTAAGGATTATCAAGACTGTCCCAAGTAAGACAATTTATCCTGAAGGAGGAGGACAGAGTTGTCAAGCTTGCCGGATTGGAGAAAGATGATACCATTGGCCCTCAGAAGGGCCTGTTGATGGTATCCATGCTCTAAGAGCACGCTCAGGAGCTGTACCATGATAGCAGGATTGAGAGCATTGACCATCTTCTGTATGCCAGAGGGGAATGTATCAGAGCCAGGAGCAGAAGTGTTGGATGAAATAGACAGGGCCTTTGGGATCTCTACCACAGCGATTAACAGTCTGTTGGGGTGCCTGCGTAGAAAGGCAGCAGAGGGGAGAGATGGCTTCGGGAGGAAGAAGTGGTGGACATGTGGGGTGCTGGGTTGAAAAGGGGTGGAGGTGGAGGGGATATCAGAGAATCTCTCTGGTTCAGTACCATAGCAGGTCTTTTGGCTCACCAAACAGAACATGTCCAGACTTAATACAGGAAATCCTTTCCCGATTGTCTCTGGATCTGTTTGATGGCCCTGAAGTCCCTGTTTCTGTGATGGAGAAGTTCAGAGACAAAGGATAGTCTGACATTGCGTCACTGATATCTGGAGTAGGTGGCGAAGAGTCTCCATAGATCAGAGAGCTTCACATTCCACCAGGATTTAGACCATTGAGAAGCCCGCTTCAGTGGTTCATGCTGGTGTAGGAAGATGGTGAGGGATCAGAGGTGCTTTTCAAGACGCATTACAAGATGCGCATCCGTGGTGTGGGGACGTGGTGGGGTACTGCAAAAGTCTGTGAGTAGGGGAAGCATAGCATACCAGTCAGTCTGACCTCAGCCAGGGAGTGGATCAGCCTTCATAAGTAAACAGTCAGAAACGCAAATAGATTGCAGGAGGTGGTAAGAGCCAGTAGTGGAGAGATTGGTATTCTAACCTATCCCTATAGGTTGAGGAGAGATTTCACGAACAACAGGTCCACAACCCCGGGCGATGAGACGCATCAAAGCGGTAGTGAGAAATGATACCAGGAGTATTGTGTAGGTGGTAGTCCAAGCAGTAGGCTCCACCAAAGTAAGCAGCACATCTGGAGTACTCATTAGAGGAAAAGAACCTACATGGGTCGGATCGGGTATGGTAGATGTTGAGATTCCCCTCAGCATTGCACAGGTAGTGGTGGCCCACAAAGAAAGAAGTTGGAGACACTATTGTGTTGTCAGAAGAGGTACCATTACTGGAGTAGGTGTTGTACACTCGTAACCTGGTAAGTTAGAGTCAAACAAACAAGCAGGGGAAACAAATATCATCTGCCATCAAATCAGGGTGCCTAAAAAAAGGTGGTAATAATGAAAAAAGATTCTGAAAATCAAGAAAAGCATACACAGCAACCCTAGGAGTTATACCATAAGCTAAAAGGAGGGGTAGAAGGCTTAAAACCCTGAAAACCAGGCAGGAGATTATTTTAAACGGATGGATCTTGAATCAAAACTGACATAGGAAAGTCCTGCAAGAACTTGAAACAAGTAAGCAAGGAAGGAAAAACATCTCTGCATCCAAAAGAGTTATGTTGTAAAATGAAAGATTGATTCAGTGAGTATGTCGAGGAGCTCCTGGCAGGAGATAAAGGTGCCAAGGTGGACTAACTCATTAATTGCTTAGGGGGGGAGATATTAGAAAGATGTCATCATCTGATCAGGAGAGTGGTTTGATTGAGTGTCAGGTTCTAGGAGTCATGAAGCCATGAAGATGGTGACATGAGGAGTCTCCGCCTCAGTGGTATTAGCCAGAGGCTGTACTGGCATGTTGGTGGCAGGGCAGGTATCCTGAGAGGTATCCAGCTTGTCACCCAACATGGTGCCTAGACAGGCTGCTTCATAGGAGGAGGGTGGAGGCCTCTTTGGACATTTTGGGTCTGTGGTAGTGTGAGAGCCCTCACAGTTGGGGCATTTTAGTGGGGAGGCAAGGCAGCAGGCTGAGGTGGCCTGTAGGTTTGAGCCTCCGGGGCAGGTGGGGTTGAGGTCCCTATGCTCCAACCTAGCATGAGATCCAGAATACAGGAGGCAGGTGGGAAAGTCCGGTATGCACATAGGCATGGGGTCGCGGGACTGCTCGCACTTGAAGCTTTAGGTGGAGTTAAAATAGGAGTGAGCTAGGAAGATCAGGGGGGGTGAGAGTAGAGGGAGATACACTAGCACATGTTCGCGGTGCCAGCAGGGGTGACCATGACTACCAACACAGTGGTAGTTGTGCAGGTGGATATTGTTCATTAACAAAAATAAGGGATAGCCCAAGATGTGCCACAACCATCCTCAATCACCTCCCCACATTTTCAACCACATCAAAAGAAATTGCATCGACTCAACCAAAGCCCAATTACGTTATCTAATTGTTTTTCCTTTAAATACTATGCCTCCTATTATTTGCAGTCATTGAAAAAAGCCTATGAAAACCCAACAATTCTCTGAGATTGTCAGGGTGAGAATCGTTGGATTACACAAGCCTCAGATAGGATCTTAGCAGATTTCTGACTACCTCAACATTCTGCTCACAGCTGTCAAAAACACGATCTCAAAGAAACAATTTGAGGGCAAGGAGCGGAAGGGTAGAGGAAGACATGTTAAGACTACCAAGTTACAGGAGCATACTATGGTAGAGGAAGCTTTTGAAAATCCCAATACTGCCAATTTTGAGATTGTCTAAGAGGTTGCTCCCTCTGTTTCTTCTATGACAGTTAGGAGAAAACTTGCGCAAAGGAATCATAAAAGGTGGTTGGCACAAGAGAGGGTTCAGATAGATGAGGATCTAGCTCAAGAGAGATTGGAATGGGTATTAGGTCATGGGCACAGGACAAGAGAGATGTGGACAAGGAAGGCAAGGTGGGGAGACGAGGTTGCTGCAGAGGGGGAGAGCAAAGAGGCAAAAATCGGTATTTAGGTACTCAAATGAAAGGTGAAATCAGGATTGTGTAGAACCCCCTGCTAGCACAGGGGAGAGCAAGATTAGCCAGTTGATGACTGTTTTTTTTATGGTCAAACTCATCGTCTCTTTTTGCCTGTTTTCTAGATCCTACCTCTGCTAGAGGTAGAGTAATTGGAAAGTCAATTATTGAGGTTTATAATCAATATGACTTTGTAGGGATATGGGAGGATATTAAGGGGCATCTTGAGGGGGAAGTGGTTTTCTTGCTCATTGATAATGCTAAGACTCATTTACCTTTTAAGAGATGTCTCTGAGGGCATGGAATTACTCTTATGGAAATTCCAGCTTACTCACCAGATCTCAATCCAATTGAACTTGTTTGGGCTCTGGTAAAAGATAAGCTTCAGAAGTATTATCCTGACCTATATCTCATGAAGGGCTCTGAAAATGAGGTCAAAAAAGCTATTGAGGAGGCCATTACTGCTTGTTGGTAACTTCTTGACACAAAGATTTTTAATTCTCTAGCATGTTCAAGGTTGAATAGGATTGAAGCAATTATTAATGCAGATGGATGGTAAACTAAATATTCAGTTCTGCTATGTATTTACATTTTTTTACATATTTTTATTATTATTGTGATGTAGAGCTTGGTGAGGGAGTAGTTGTTGAACGATGAATTTATTTTTTCTTTTGTTGTATTCCGTTATTCTGGTTAAGGAACAATATTTCCATGTCCGGTTGCATGAAGTCAGCTGAGAAGATAGTTATGCTAGCAGAATTCTTGATACTGCCATCGCATTCCAAGACCATTTAAGGTGGTGTGCCAGAAGAGCAGGCATGAATTATTTCCAATCGGGAATGCTTGATTGATATTGGCTGTCAAGGTCTCACTAGAAAGTATAGGTAATGGCTGAGGTGTGGAGATCACAGGGCAGCAGCAAGATGGTACTGCAGGCATTGACTGTGGCAGTGAAGGCAAGTAGATTGGGACACTTACCCTCTCGCAAAACAGAGGCAGCAACATCGTGAGCAGTTACAGCTATGAAGGTTACATCCACCTGTTGGTATTGTTCTGCATGAGGAGGATACCGGTGTCAGCTACCAAGTTGCAATGGGGCTGGTCTCCTGGGCCCCAGATCCCTCATGGATGACTGGAGTTAGACTGACAACGCAATGTTTTTGCCATTCGTCCTGGACAGTGGACTGCAATTGGCAGACCTTCCCACCTGGGTATTGGTGGAGATAGAGAACAATGCCAGTCGGGAGCCAGTGGATTTCACATAGATTTGGACAAACCTCAAGCAGTTTTATAACCATCTCTAAAAGGAAATAGTTCCAAAGAGTTTGGAGAAGCAGACTACATCGACGGAGGAATTAAGATACCCAATATCGGTGGCTTTGTTGCAGTGGGGCCTGTAGGCCTCGTGGTTGTCAATCGGTTGAAGTATAGTACTAGCCTCCTGTCTGATCTGACTAGGAGCTGGTTAACTGACAGGAGCAGAGCAGCGGCATGGGGGTCCAGTTATGATGGGGGATGGGAGGAAGCGTAACACATCTCTGTGCCTGTGAGGTCCTTGAGCCTCAACTAAATACACGCTAGTGACTATGGTGAGAAGAAGGGGTGGGCCCTATTGGAACAGGAGCTGCCTGTGGGAAGAAAGATCTTGAGGTTGTGACCACACTGCAATGAATTATTCTGCTAACAAATATAATAAAATTTCATCGTCTCAAAAGTAGAGTTTGAAGAAACAATGTGGTAAAACTTGATAAGGTTAAGCCATTGTGTTACTCAATTAAGTCCTGATCTTGAGAGGTAGTTGAGTACCAGAGTAGTCAAGAACTCACCTATACTTAAGTAGGTTTTATATACAGCCAGTTGCTCTCCATCACTATTCTCTTTTCATGAGCTCCTAACTCCCTTGGACTCTCTAGCCTACCTCTACAGCTTGGGCCAAGGATTCTCCATGCCCAAGTAGACCACTACATGGTTTGCTAACAACTACCTAACAGAAGTATTTTGTCTGCTGCATGTATGACACAACCACAGGCTTAAAAACTGTTCATGTCCCTGACATTTTAGTGACAAGCTGATATGCCCAAGGAGATGCAACACCTGCTATGTATCTCTCTACCCACATATACTCAGTCTTCAACAAGCATCCACAGCTCCTGAACATCTATCAAGTTCTACTTCAGTCTTTATTATTCCAGGTGATGGCGACATAGCTTCTCTGATATACCTCTTTGGCGGCTGACTACCAATAGGTGCTACCCACAGTCAACCCTCCTTGAAGTAGGTCTTATCATAAGCTCATACTAGTGTCTTAGAGTCCCTGACCATTCTTCAATACTATTACACATTTAGGGTAACAGATTTGTGTTACCTTGCCTACTAGCCTTCAGTAACCTCAAATACTACTTCTAACCTCAAAGTGGTATTACTCTGTCAGTTGTGGTCCATTTTGCATGAAACTACCTGGAGCTCAGTTTTCTGATTCACATCATCCCCCACATGTATCCGGCGGACAATCTCCAGGCAACAGGACAGCATGAGCATATATGGTGTTACTTGCATGTCTCTACTTGTCGACCATTTCTAAGTTTCCAGCAGCACTCCACCCTGCTGACCATGATGCTGGGGACTTACAAAGGTGCTGGAGAGGCCTGTTAGCTACCTTACCTCAAGGGTACATCTTACTTGGAGCGCAACTAGGTGAGCAGGAGTTATCCGTGCAATCTGAGATTCGTACATTTTAGATAGTTTTGTGTGACAAATAACCAAGTAACTTTCCCCCAAGCACTGCACAATATGTTACATATAAGGTTGAGTAACTTGGCTCTATAGAATGGTAACCTAGGGCCAAATGCAGGGTAACTGTTGTCTGAAAGTATGGTAACTCTAATCGGACTCCCTGTCAAGGAATTCATGGCAATTTCCAAATTCACTACATGGATTACCCTATCCAGTAGCATAATTGTCGCTGCATACTAGTACCTATGAAGTTCATCGTATAGCGTAGCATGTCCGACTGAGGTACCTAACTAACAATACCTCTACCTGCCAGACTCTGGTATACTACCATTCCTGCCATGGTACTTTCTTGACACTAGTATAGGTGTAGGTTTGGCTACCTATAATAATACTTCATGGAGTATTGTTACACCCGTCAAGCTTGGTAAGCCTTAGGTTAACTGCCTGCAAGGTATCAAACAAGGTGGAGATAAGAGTAATAAGAACTTGTTCTCCACAGGAGAGATTCTCAAGGTGAGAATTGTCCATGAGAGGATGGACAGCAGGATCCAGTTCCAATTACCTCCTGGTTGCCTCGTAGTCTAGGCGTGTATCTCTAATACCAGTGTCAAGAGGGGCCATGCCTTGGGACCCTGGGATGGGAGAGCTCTGTCCTCTATATAGGAATGGGGCAATGTATGCTGTGTGGTAGTACCAAAGCAAGAGTCCTCCAGGTGGCTGTATGTGGAACAGGAGTGTGTGGCACCCTAAGAGGCCTGTCCAGGGGGTTGACTGAGAGCTGGAGGGCAGTATATCCAGATTGGGAGCAGTTCACATATAGATGAACCTTAAGTGAGAGGCAGAAATCTGTATGTTGAGACCACTGCCACAAAAAACAGGAGGTTTTAGTATCGCTTTAACTGGTTAATTTTCCAAAACGAATTGAATATCAGGCCCTCAGCATGTGATCATTAGCAGTGCCTGTACCTGTGTATTAGGTCAAAGGAATACATAGTTCTGACAGGGCACATCTACTGGCTTCTAGCTCTAACTACCCATGTAGTAATTAGTCTACTACAGGCTAGTAGTTAATTGATCAGCCTGTATAAGATGTAACTTACCTTTTATAAGCGAGGGGACACAAAAGAGCTCTACACAGAATAGCACAATACTGTTCAAGCCCAGATGTTGGTAAGGAACTTTAAGAATTGTGACACATTCTTAGACTGTGATTTCTCAATAATTTTCCCTAGCCTGAGGAGACTTGGCCTCGAATACGTTTTTATTGTTAGGGTGGATGCATTGACATGCTCTTGAGACAAAAGATCAAAGTAGCCATGATTGCACTCATTAAGGATGGTGGCAAGAGGTTGACACTCTAGCAATCAAGCCAGTCCC
>NW_003298884.1:0-6111 GCF_000151645.1 Tuber melanosporum | reverse complement strand
CTGACCGTCATTTTCAAATTTCTGACTACCTCAACATCCTTGTCACAACTGTCCAAATACAATCTCAAAGAAAGACTTAGGTGGCAAGGAGAAGAAGGGTAGAGGAAAATATTCTAAGACTAGCAAGTTACAGGATGATGCTATGGTGGAGGAAGATCCTGAAAGTAACAATGCTACCGATTTTGAGATTGCTTGAAAGGTTGCTCCCAATCTTTCTTCTATGACAGTCAGGAGAAGATGTGTACTAGGGTATTTTTAAAAGTAGTTAGTAGAAGAGATGGTTCACTTAGAGGACAATTGCCAATTAAGCTCTGGAGAGATTGGAATAGGTATTAGCTTATAAGCACTAGAGTAGAGAGATGAGGAGAAGAAAGGCAATATGGGGAGATGAGAGTGCTGTTCAGAGAAGGTGAGGAATTAGAAGAAAATGGGTATTGAGGTACACCTGTATCAAACAGGTTTCCATACCCCTACATGGTAGTGGTCAAATTCATGATCACTGGAAAAACCCCCCACTTCCATGGCCCCAGCACACTCCTGCGGTACCTGAGCAGACAGAAATTGAGAAATTTATGTCTTGTATAAACATACAGATATGGGGTATAATAAAATTTCCAAGCTTCTGAAGCTTTCCAAGTCAACTGTTTCCCAAGTAATAAAGAAGGCTGAAAATCATGATGGCAATACCCATGATGCTCCCAGAGCTGGCAGACTAACAAAAATAACTGGTACCAAAAAGAAGATCATACTTGATATTATTGATGCTGAACCTCATTTCGCACTAAATGATATTATCCAAAAGGCTAATATTGGTCTTAGAAAAGATACTATCAATAAGATCTCTGGTGAAGCTGGTTTTAAGCTTAAAATACCAAGGAAAAAGCCTTTTTGGAGAAAAGGACAGAAGGAGAAGAGAAAGCTGCTTGCTAGGCAGTGGAAGAATTGGACAAGAGCTTGGAAGTGGGTAGTTTTTGTTGATGAGGCCACTATTGAGTATGATCAAAATCAAGTAGAAAGAAAGGTCCGACTTAAACTGGGTGAGGAGCTGGAGGACTGAAACGTAGAGCCAAGCTTTAAGTCAGCGAGGACGAATATTGGTGTCTATGGTGCAATAATCCATAGAAGAATAACTGAATTAATCCATGTCAGGAGGAGTGAGGAGGAAAGGACTAGTAAATCAGAGAGGTTTGGTCTGAGTAGACATCAGTATGCTATCTCTCTCAAATTCCCCAGCCATGCCTTATGTCCTTCATATAAGAGATAAATAGATCCCCAGGAACTGTTAATAGGTCTGATGATAATGCATCTTGCTATAATGGATTTGAAAACAAGAAATAGTACAAGGGTTGTAGATATCTAAGACTGTCTTGATCTCTGAACTCTCCACATCTTAATCCTATTGAGAACGCCTGGTCTCTGCTCAAAAAGGCAATGAAAAAGTGATTCTCTCAATTGGAAAGAATGCCTCACAATGCTGCCGAATTATTTCAAGCTGCCAAGGAGCAGTCAGAGCATATTTCCCAAGAGACAATTGATGAGTGGATTAGAATGATGCCTGAGAAACTTCAACCTGTACTGGATGCAGATATAGGCCATACAAAATGGTAAAATATTTAGAAATTTCTACCACCATCTATTCTGCAATCTAGTTGTTGAGATTTCTTTTAAACTTTCATGTTTTTAATTGGTTGGGGAGGTGTTGTTCCGTCGAATTGTACAGAAACATATCAGACACATTGTTTACTCACAAGAGAAGTGGAATAAGGATTGTGTAAAGCTTTGTTCTAGAGTAGGTGAGAGGAAGGTTAACCAAAAAATGACTGGATTTTTTTATGTTCAAACTCTTGGTATATTTTTACCAGTTTTATCTGATCCATTTTCTGCTAGAGGTGAAGTAACAGGAAAGTGAATTGTTAAGGGTTATGATCAATATGACTTCGGAGGAATATGTGAAGATATTTAGGAGCATCTTGATGTTGAAGTGGATTTCGTTATCATTAATAATGCTAAGATTTATTTGACTTCTAGGAGATGGCTCAGATAGCAGGGGATTACTCTAATGGAAATTTGAGCTTACTCACTGGATCTCAATCCAATTGAACATGTTTGGGCTTAGGTGAAAGATTGCTTTAGAAGCATTATCCAGACCAATATCTCATAAAGTGTTCTGACAATGAGGTAAAAAAATCTGTTTAGGAACCTATTACTACTTGTTCAGAACTTCTTGACCCAAAGACTTTTGCTTCTCTAGCAGGTTTAATGGTAGATAGGATTGAAGCAATTATCAAGGTAAATGGATATTGCACAAAATATTAATTTCTACTATGTATTTCTTTTTTAGTTATTCTGATGTTCAGGTTGGTAAGGTGTGGTTGTTGTATGATCAAATTATTATTCAGTTCATTGAAGTCACTTAATTTTGTTAATGAACCATAACATCAGAGGACCTAGCCCAATGGGGCATGAAGCTACCACAAGTACCACCTCCATATACATTAAATGCTCAAGCCCCACCAGATGGGATCCAGACAGCTGGAGGTGCCTGAAATCCGGTTACCGACAAAGAAGGTTGTCAAGATGCAGGGGTGAAATGTGGCTCTCTTGAAGATAATAGGAATCTCTGTGATCCATCTACACCCAGATATGATTATCAAGATACCACTTTGAGGAGTAACCAACTTAAAGATGATAGTGGTCTTGTTGATTTATCTACAACCAAATGATGTTGTCAAGATATCTCAGTGGAAGGTGACCAACTTGGAGATGACAGGTATCACTCTGATCTGCCTATGTTCAAACATGGTTGTCAAGATAAACTAGTAGAAGATGTCCAACATGAAGATTATATAGATCTCTTTAATCCACCAATGCCCAAACAATGGCATTAAGATATCAAGGTAAATGGTGACTAACTTGAAGATGTCTGGGATCTCTATAACCCACCTACTCCTAAATGATATCAGTAAGATGCCCCCATAGAAGATGACCCAGTAGAAGAGGACAAGGATATGTATAATCCACCTACATCTAAAAGACGACCTCCGGATGCCGAGATTGAATGTACTCCAGCTGGAAGATAATTCAGATTACTTTAATCCACCCACACTCAAATGACATCATCCAGACGAACTGGTAGATGATGATCAACTTGAAGATGATGGAGATCTCTATGATTCTCCAACATCCAAATGATGTTATCAAGATGTATGAATGGAAGGTGACCAAGTTGAAGATGACTGAGATCTTTATAATCTACCTGCACCCAAACAATGTCTTCCAGATGGCCCATTGGAAGCTCACCAATCAGAAGATGACATAGATCTGCATAATCATCTTATACCCAAAGCAGGTAGTCATGATACCCCGGTGGAAGCAGTCAGGTTTGATGAAGGTAACTAAGATACTGGTAAGACCACTGGATCTGTACCTGGTAACAGCTTACAATGTTGGAACTAGTTAGTCTTTTTCCTTATAAATGATTAAATTTGAGTTTGCAATTATGGACTGAAAATAAAGAATGGAAAGCATTACTTGGGCCCTGCTGTACAATGCATATTCTTTGGATCTAGCTGTTATTGGTGGGTAGAGGTCGGTATAGTGATGAGAGGAGGTTGGCAGCAGTGCCATGAAACTATCACTTGGTTTGTTGAAAGCCCCTGCACATTGATGAAATAAGATTTGGTGAGTTAGATTCTTTGCACCTTTGCTGCCCAGACATGATAATTTTGAGATGGGTTCCCATGCTACTCATTCACAATATCCTGTGTGTGACAAGTGTAGGTTACCAGTTGATACCCGAGTATCCCATTGAACCACTATCACAGATTAACTTCATCTCTATGGACAGATGTGAATCCATGCACACCTGGCTAATCTCAAGTCAGTTTCATCAGGATCTTCTGGATCTCTTGGTATCTTGTAACCAGCATGAAGGCAATAAAAGGGTTGAAACATGATACTGGAAGCGGTGGCTCTATATTGCACAAGGTCAGGTTGCTGATATTGGTGGCAAACCAGCTACTAGCACACATCATGTACATTCCAGGACAATTCCACCTCCGGTGGAGATGCAAGACAGTCTCAACAATGACTATATCCTATAATTTTGATCTATTGTGTTAGCCTATTTCTTAAGCAATAGATTATGTAAATCAAGCCCAATGTAGATTTCTGTCTGCTTCTCAGATGTATCCAAGTCTGTGATTCCTTTGCATGTTTCATATATATATATCTCACTGGTTTTGAAGTTTTACCTGGAATCGACACCTACTTTGTAGGTTCGGTAGAGAGAGGTACCTAGGATCAGAGTAAGTTATAACATTTTATGTAGTATACCAGTATTGATACCAAGAGATGTAGCCCAATTCTGCTTCAGTTATGCTAGGGGACGTCAATTGGCTCCTCATCTACCATACGGCGCGAAAGTTTATTTTATCTGTGTTAATATAAAAACTATGTGAGCCAATACAGATATTATAATAGGTTAAGAATTATACCAACTCTACCTGTACGCTAAAAATCTGATGGACTGTGAATATTTCTCAATGTAAAGTACACTCTTCCTATGAACTCGCTGTTATTTGACTAGACATGCACAGACACCCAGCATTTCTAGTGTGTACATCCCTAAGAGCCTTTTGATTATATGTCCTGACTTGAGTATAAGGCACTTACATACTCACCTCATCATCATTGACCCATTCTCATTAACATCACTCTTATCCTTCTTGACACCAGCACTATATCAGCCCAATCAACCTGCCTGATAATGACATACTCATACATCCCCCTGTCTTACCAATATCCTATACACAACTCTCCCCTCAGCCTATACATCCTATTCGCACCTCTTTCTGCCCCAATCTTTCGAACAACACACCTGAGCATGTACTCAATTAAAACAACCCTGCTCTAACCTTCACTTCAGGTGTCTTCTAAATTATTTCCCCCTGTCTCACTTTGTTTCTCATATTCCTGCCACTTATAAAAAAAGTTCCTAAAATGTATTGAAGACGGTCAGTGCAAATTTCAAGCTATCACATATCAAATTATTGACAATAAAGCATATTAATATATCCTCTTCTTACAGACTCCCTGCTGTAAGACCTGACAACAGCGAGGTAAGATGAGGCTGAAGTCATGCTCTGCGGCCCCTAGGAGATGAGGACCAACTTGATGAAAGTGAGGTAAGAGGCATGTGTCATGCTGCCACGCCCAGCAAGTCCAACTTGCATTACAAGTACCATAATATTCACAGGAGATCTACTGAAGAAAAAGCCCATGGATTGAGTTTAAGAAATTAGCTCTAACCCGCATTCCCCGCTCATAGAGTCAGAGCTAAGCATGTATGTCAACAGAATTGAGGGTGTGAGTATGGTGGGCCGTGGAGGATCCGATGAAAGTAAACATCATGCGTTATACACGGAGGTCAGATTTTGAAATAATGATATCTGTTCTTCTGCCGAGAAGTGCTAAGACAATATTGCTTGTGCCAGAAGCCGGTATGGGTTCCAGAATCCTTGTGCCAGTACTGCTCTGTAAAGAACATAGTGTGAGGAGATCAGGCTCCACATCCCTGAGTTCAACTAGAACCTGCACTACCTGACCAGATCACCAGTGGAGTTTGGGATGGAATTGGCCTGCTTCCTTCTACCCATTGAAGCACATATTGAGCTCATCAGAAAAGTACCCCTGGACCATAACATCGGGCAAGTTAATCACTAACTGATGCACTTTGTCCATGTCATAGCCAATGAATTTTGACAGTAGTTCAGCCACACCTTGTGGAGCAGACTGTGTTGACAGAGGTCAAGGGTCCTCAAAGTAAGTGTTCCTGTCCATTTTTGTTCTGCTAAATATAGGCTAACATAATACTTGCCCATTCCAACAGTATCCGGAAACGTACAATTGTGGCTTGGCGCCAAGCTGCCAAGACAACATAGGTATTTAGCCAATTGACTAAGATATTACCGGCATCACCATTCAACTCCAATAGGCAAAGCAATGATACATGAAGTGATAAAATGAGGTAAGTTAATATATCGCTATATACATATACTATAATTGGATAGTTTAGAGAGTTTAGGAAAGGAGATTAATCTACACTGAAGG
>NW_003298883.1:140890-147549 GCF_000151645.1 Tuber melanosporum | reverse complement strand
AATCCTAGTCCGCACATTACTACGCGATCGCCTATAATGTGTATCCGGACGCTCTTATCTTGCCCCATCTCGGCAAAGTTTACAAGCAAAGTTTTTTCAGCCACTTCTCGTATTAGTGTTGAGTAGACCACAGGTGAGCTATTGAGACCTCGTGTCGCACAAGGTTCACAGGTGAAGGTCATCTTATTCTCGTTCCAATCGCTCGTCGGGTTATGTTTTCTTAACTATAGGATCCCTAGTAATATCTCATAGTTCCTGAGATCTGCTACCTGAGATGTTACCGTTTCCTTATAGCTGTCAATGTCTATAGGTACTGTCACTGTATTGGTTATAGGATCCATTGCGCTTGGCCTTCTATCTGCTAGATAGACTTGTCTCCCTTTCTTCGCCTTTTTAGTATGGAGTCTGTATTTGTCACAAATTCCTTTGTTGATGAAATCTTCGGTGGCTCCCGAGTCGCACTTTCTTTATCTTGTTATTTCTTCATACCTTACATTATGTATCTTTGCTTTGATCATCATATGATCTCCATCTTCTCCTCCTCTTTGCATGTATAGTGCTGTGGTGTAGTTCGCTAACTTGATGGGTTTTCCTGGTCCGCATCTTCGGTCTCTCAGACCACCGTTTACTGGTGACCCTCAACCTTTTCCGCTGATATGTCCTCGGCCATTATCTCGCAGATATTGGTTTTCTTTTGGAATTGAAAACAATTGTTTCCAGCAGCCTTAGTTCCTTGGTATTTATTATCTAGTCGGCTTCAACATTCCCTTCTCTGATGTTCTTTATTCTCGCATCTCCGGCAAAGCCTTCCATTTATCCTCCTAGCTTATTCTTTCTTAAATAGGTTCAAGGCTGGCCCTGATCTTGTTTTGTCCAATTTCATTGGTTCTCCTTATGGTAATGTTCTGTTCTTTCTCCGCATTGCTTGTGGTCGGAAGGTTCCATCCATATTCCTGGACGCCTCGACCGTCCTATGTGCTATGGTATTTTCCGAGTTGTTTTGAACCATGTTTAGCTTGTTTTCCTTATTGATTACCCATATTGCAAATCATTCCGAAGTTGTATAGTGTAAGTCCGAGATTCTGCATGCTTCTCGTAGTGTTTGACTACAATTTCTTAGCTGGATGATATAGTGAGTGGCATTGTCGAATTCTGCTTCGTATTCCAACAGTCGACATTCATTCCAGCAGGCTGAAAATGTTTGTTTTTTTTGTTGGAGTTTCTCCAACTTTCGTCTCGCAGTTTCTTTGACATTGGGATCGCCAAATTGTTCGAATAGGACCGCCTTGAATTCTGCATAGGTGACCTAGTCTCTTTGTTTCCTTCAATCTTGGAATGGCGCAATCCATTACACAGCGAGTCCTCTTAACAGAGATTCTGCAAAGGGAATCTTTATCTCTTTATGATGGTCTCCATATCCTTAAACAGAGAAATATCCTTCACATTACACTAAGTATATTCGTGGATTATCTTCGGCTCCATGGTACATGTTAGGTTCTTTTACTTTTGATCGCTGGATATTTCCATGTCCTGTGTTTCGTGTTACTGCAAGAAATACTTGAAACTGATTCTCAGTCATTCCAAGTATGCTAGTACCTGGTGCAGGAGTGGCCCGAGCCGGTAGCACTGGTGCTGCTGATTAAGACATTCTCTCGAGTCGTGGGGTTTCTGCAGGAGAGCCATCAACTGGTGTTCCTTTCTCTGGGGTGACTGCGCTTGCTGCCCTTGAGGACTCTGCTGAAATGTGATCTAAGATGTCACTAAATCGCCCTAGGTTAAGGTTTTGATCGTCAATATTGATATCACCTTCTTTATCTGACTTGAAGGATGGCATCTTGTATTGTTTGGTGTTGTACTAGGTGATGCTTTGTAATGTAACGATCCCATCTTGGATGGATAGTTCTTGGTGACGGGGAATGATACTTCTCTTCTTCTTGTTCTTTTCTTTATCTTAAGATAGCACTAGGCCACTACCTACATTACTGAGAGTACAAGACCTTGGTCTTGTATCGGGAACGCTTATCGTATGCGTTTTCTAACTCTTGTTTTACGAAGAACTTTCTTCGGCGTAACAATAAATGCTACGATAATAATAAAGATCGTAAAGATGTTTTATATTCATTAAAGTAATAAATAGGAAAAGTACTTAGAATTCAACCTAATTTTATTTAAACTCGTACTGCTAACACTGACATATGCTGAGCTCCAGGGCTGGGCCCCCAGGTTGTCCCATCTCTGATACCGCTAACTACGGACCAACTAAGCCTCCAACCCCATACCTCAAACATGCGCACACCATGCTCCAACACGAATACTAAATAGAAAGCCATCAATGGTAAAGAAAAACCCTCCTCCACTGAGCCTGCCCACCAGCCAGGTGACCCATACAAAATACAGAAATCCACCACTGCTACCTGAATGTGACCCCGCATTAACTTCTCCCACAGTAGACACCCTCCTGAGTGCCTCTACACAATGATCCCGGGACACCCTACTAACCGACCTAGCACCTATCCCTATTTCTAAACAAAAGAAACACCTAATATCTAACTGTGTAGACCTAAGGGAAAGCTGACTTCCAGGGCACTGGCTCCCTAGCCAAGGGGGTACAAACCATGGTCGAGAATCAGGGGGGTACTATACCAGCAGCACAGTCCAAAAACATTGATGGAAGCAGTCAAAACGAGATAGTCTCCAAGCCACCGGTACTTGACCGAACATGCTCAGGTATTCAGCTGCTCCTCTAACTCCTCTGCTAGCTCCACAGGCAGCCAACCCGCCACAGACTCTGTAGTAGCCGGTTTGCCCGAGGGCACCGGCGAAGAGAATGATTCTTCCAAGTTGGGAACAAGCGGCACAGGTGAGGTCTGGTCTTCTTTGACCTACTGGTTCTGGTTTCTCTTCCTCTTCCCACCCCCAAGTGCAGGTCTAACAACAGGAGTGGACGGGCTACGCTCATCACCATCCACCACCATAGTGCAGACACCACTAGAGGCGTTACCATAACCAGCTATGGGCTCAACCACAGAAGACTGAGGCACCTTCCCCCCAGAAGCTGGTAATACTACCGCAGCTGGTGTCACCACACCAGGATCCACCACACCCATATCAGTAGCAAGCACCTCAGCCAGACCTGATGAATCAGGAACCGGTCGACCTATACCATCATCCACAACTGAAGCTGTAAGAGGGGCCGGGATAACCGGTGGCGCAGCATTCCCTCCACGGAGCTCCTCCGCTGGACCCTGAGAATTTTCATGGTCTAGGCTACCGCCACCAACCAAGACCACTATAGTAAGTGAAGGGATCGAGGAGACAGGGGAAGATGGGATAGCTGTAAGAGCTTCAGCCACCAGAATCGTGACCAGAGTGTGAACTGTATCTTGCTCACAGGCTAGTGCAACGGACAAGGTAGATATCACTTTCTCAGGACAATGAAATGGCCGAGAAAGGAGGGAGAGGTGATGTCGAAGGTGAGAGACTTCGGCCTCTAGGGCGATGTTCTTCTCCCTGGCACGAGACAGAACCACGGATAAATGTAGAGTGGACGTGGTGGAGGGGGCAGAGACTCGCTTAGCCATTGTGACTGTGAGAATGGGAGAGTAGCGAACAACTGAAAAGATAAGTAAAAGGAAGAAAGGACTTCGGGCAAATGTACGAGGAGGTATAACAACGAAGCCTGCAAATGTTGTTCGAAGTTAAAGACTTGAAGCCTATTGTGAGATAAAAATCAAGGGCTCTGATTAGATTAAGACAGAACCTGTACATCCAACACAGGATGAAGGAAGGAGGAAAGGTACTTAGAACAAAGGGTGAAGAACCTATCCTCCTTGGCTGCATTGGCCTCCTTATATAGTGTTCTTCCTGCCCATAGTCATGTGACCCAAAGTGGTCACATATGTGAAGCCAAATCATAACAAACTAATCATATGACCAAAGTGGTCACATGTTCAAAACCCATGACCTCCTAGCAAGATCATGTGCAAAAACTCCTAAACCAATCATAACACAATAAACAAGTCAGATGACTTGAACAAGTCATATTTGTGAAACCCATAACCTTATAATGAGGTCATATGCTAAACATAATTCCTATATGTAAGGCATACCCGTATGTCATCTTCACAATGCATCCTCACTAGGTGCACATCCCCTAACTCATATTCGAGTCCTGTGCAAAACATAACAAATCATAACATACTAAGTCATATGACCCAAATCAGTCATATGCGCGAAACAATAACATACTTATGACTCATACTTGTGAGTCATGTTATATCCTTTTCCTTGCCAAGTCACATTCGTGACCCCTTAGTTGAGGCTTGGGAAGTAGAAAGAAACAATTCTATCCACTACCTCCAGAGTTACCATGCTTCAATGATGGACTATCTTCAATAGTGTCTGTAAGTAATCCAAGACTTTTGTGTAAAGATATGATATTGAATGTAAGAAGAGCTATACCAAGTGCCAACCTATTCACATACATTCTAGGATAATTTAAAGAGTACAGAACAATCAAGAAACATTGTGAAGGAAATTAATGGATTTCATGGAGTGTTGTAACTAGGTCAAGGGACAGGTCATGGTTGGAGGATTTACTACTAATAAGATACAATAACAAAAGCCTAACTACTTAGAATTATCAGGATTTGGGGACTGAGGGATTATCCATCAAAACAATAGAATGATATCCTGCGAATCAGTAGAAAGTTATTAACATAAAATCTATAAGTTGGATCAGAGGTTATTGAGATTTAAAGTTGGTAACCTAAGAAGATTCCATATAGGACTACTACTACAAATACAAACTCAAGAGAAGACTAATCATTTCATCAATGAACGTAACCAGTATGGGTGCTTGGTTATGGGTTTTGTCTTATATTTTATTTTAAGTATCATTTGTTACTTGGTTTGATTAAGTGTTCTAGTTATTATTTTCATACTTAAGTGATTTTACCAAAGTGTATCACTTGATGTATTTGCTTCATTTCGTTTATGCAAGATATAAACAGATTTGTGAATTTAAAGACTACCTGCTTCTACTATAGAAAAGGTAATTTTCAACAGGTATTATTTCGATATACTAGATTGAACAGTTACGTTTTAGCTTTCCCAGTATACCTTTACAGCCCTCTTTCATTTGCAGCTCACATCTCCTCTCTGGTAAAGCAAGTCAAGAGTCAAATATCATACCTTATCCTAAAAAGTGATAAGCAGCTTGCAAACATGTTAAATGTATCACCTACATCTGAAGTTGTAGCACAGCTAATTGGATGTCCAGTGCATCCTGAGATGTGACCTTCATCTGAATTGTCTCCTTATTTTCAGGATAGAGACAAAAGGTCCAGCCCACTTTAGATATCAGACATATTGTTAGGAATACTGTGATTCGATACTTAGGAACCACCCTAGGTAGGAGAGCCACACTCAGAATCGGAATCTTTGGTCTCCAGTACACCTGACTGGCCCCATTACGTATTCTGCCAGTTATCATATATAGCAATCTCAGTTACTTTCTGTGACAATAATGCTACAAATTTGAAGTTGCAAGGGTAACACAGTATATGTCGCTGCTGTCCATCCGACTGTATCCTGTTCATATAGGCTATAGGTGGGGACCCTAGGCTAGGTCACGGAAGTAAAACAGAGTAAATCCATCAACTGCGTACAAAGTTACTGGTCTTCAAAAATGTAAGATTTTTGGCATGTGCTGTAGGTAACAGGATGTTTTCCCTTGAGGAAATTGTATTAAATAGTGAAAGATCTTAACAAGAAACTAATACATTCAAACCCACCATATGATAACTAGTAGAGTCTAGAGCCATGAGTAATACAAATTCAGAAGCCAAAGGACTTTACGGATTACTTTGACTGGGTCTAGAAATCCGTTCTGCTTGCGGGAACAATTCGTAATGCTAAAAATGGGATGGATACATAGCTACTCAGAGTAACCAAGTATTGCGGACAGAGAGATTATCTATCAATCTTGTAGATTAGCTTCCTCCAAATTAGTAGGAAGTCCTCTGGAAGATATTTGTAGTTTGAATATAGAGCTCTTAAGGTTTGAGGTCAGGTGAGCTAGAAAGGTTGCAATTATGACTAGCTCTACAGCTACAACCCACAGATGAAGTAGATCATTTCATAAATGACAGACACAATTGCGGTCAACTTAATTTGACTTGAGAACTAAGCTATAAGTTTAATTACTTTAATGATTGGATAATTACTATTAGGAACAGTGTGGTTCTAGGTTTGTAATATTGTAATTACCAAAGATAGTGTGGTGATTTTCAGAGTCTCCAGGTGTTTTCACCTTGGAGGAATACCCAACATTGTGAGTTATAATCAGCGACGTACATAGTTGTATAATAGGTAAAGATAGTCTGTGAACACTCTGATGTATAACCTAAATATCGTAGTGCCTCCTAAGCTTTTAGATATCTTCAAGCAACACAGAAGACACATTAACAACGTAATATTGACTTCATAATTCAATTCTACTTTTCCTACTTGACATCGCTCTTAGTAGTCATAAACAAAATGAGTAAGGTCTGAGCCTTCATAGGCAATCTCCTTATACCCAAACTAATGTTGGTTGGCCTAGACAACTCTCTCGCGCCTTTTGTGTTTGTGACTAAATCCGGCGATGCGTATAGAGA
>NW_003298883.1:138395-140740 GCF_000151645.1 Tuber melanosporum | reverse complement strand
TCTATCAGGGTATCTCCGCCTAATACAGATACCTACTATTTCTTTCAATATTCCCTGTAGGGTATTGTGCTATCCTCACGTTGTGATGTTTGATGTGTATCCCTGACTCTATAGTTGTAAATCTGGTGTCATAATTTATTTCTCCATCATGTCTTGTTCTCCTACACTTTTCTTGCATGTCTCGATACTATTTGACATTTTGGTAATTTTCAGACCAGGTTTTATTAGATTATACCTGCCTTTTTCTTCTCTCTTTCTCACATTCTGATATCCAGTTCTTTAGCTCTTAACCACAAGAGGCCTCAAAATAGGATGCTGCTATATTCTTCTTCTTGCTGAATTGTATAGATGTTGTTGTAGCCACAGGGGTCCATCCTGGCTGTCTGGCCATCTTTCAGGTAAACATGACTGACCACTTAAATGTTAATATGCGCCGCAGGCATCACGTCTACCAGCCCTTATGGGTAACTGAATGACTAATTCTGTAAGGAATACCAAGATCTGATACCTAGAAATTACTCTAAGTAGGGTAACCCTACTCGGAATTGAAATCCCTACAATACTCGACTCTTCTGCTCCATAAAGGAGCCCCTATGTTATTATAAATATTAATCTCAGTTGCATTGTATGACCATGATGCTACAGAATTGAAGGTGTCGGAATAATATTGTATACATAGCTGCTATCTATCCTACTAGATCCTGTATGCTGGTATCACCTGAGGGGATATTTGGCCTGGTCTGCAATGTGGAACAGAGTATATCTGTCAACAACTCGGAGTGTTACAAGGCTTCCAGGATGCAATGCCTTTAGTGTAGCTCATACATAATGGGATGTTATAGCATGAAGAGATGGTCTTGAATGATAAAGGATATCAACAAGAGACCAATACCTTTGCATCCACTCTGCAATAACCAGAAGAGTCTTGAACTTCAAGGGACACTACCAGGTGAGCCAATGAACATCACAGAATGTTCCATCTAAGTTTCAGAATACCTTATAGCTGAGAGGATGACTTCTAATACTACAACAGTGATTGAAACACTGTTATCCAGAGTAACCAAGAGTTGCCAACCAGCAGACTATTTGTCAATCGGGTAGAATAACATCCTGCGAATTAGTTGGAAGTCCTCAGAAAAGGTATCTATCAGGTAGGTAAAGAGTTATGAAGGTTTGAAGTCAGACGACCTAGAACGGTTGCAATTATGACTACCTTAGCACATACAACCCACAGATGAAACTGATCATTTCATAAATGATGAAGAAAATTAAGGCCAACTCAGTTCGACTCAAGAACTAGGCGATATGTTTAAAGACTCTAATGATCAGATAATTACTATTAGAAACAGTATAGTTGGTAGTTAGTTATATTATAATTGCTGAAGAGGATGTGGTGATATTCAGAGTCTCCTGGTGTTCACACCTTGTAGGAATACCTGACCTTACAAGTTATAATCAGAGAGGTATATAGTTTTATGATAAATCTATGTATTCAGTAAATACTCAGACACAGAATATAAATATCGAAGCACCTTCCAAGCTCTAGACATCATCAAGCAATAGAGAAGAGACCTTAACAATATAATATTGTTTTTATGATTCAATTCTTTTTGCCCATTTTACTTCACTCTTAGTTGTAATAAATGAAAAGAGTGAAGTCCGAGCTATTCTAAACAATCTCCGTTTACAGTAACAGATTTTTCTTGGCTCGGACAAAACTGAAGTTTATCAGGTTATCTCAGCCTAACAAATTCTCTACACTAATCTTGTATTTCTTATACTTTTATTTACTATCCTGTTATTTTTACATTCTCCATACTACCCTTTAAAATCTTTGCCACACTAACCACAGAGGCATACTATTTTCCTCATTTAACACAGATTCGCCTTTGCACTTCTAACATGGTTGACTGAACTTGCTGGAACAATATTAGTTATCGCCATGATGATAGTGTTAGACTAAATTTCTTTTTAAATAGATGCTGGTAATTACTTTCCGAATAGGCTATAGCTGCTAGAGGAGTATGAAGAGTTTATAGAAACATGTAGTCCATTCTCTCAGTTTACACATTTATGGATATAACTAATTACATATCCATAAATTAATTCCACTGTTGACAAGCCATTGCTAGTTTATTAAGATGATAGGGTGTACTAGGCCAATGATGGTTCCAATATCTACAATCATAAATTTTGCTGGATTATTATTGGGCTGGTAGTTCTATGATAGCCAATTTACCTAACGCAAATGAGTGGTCAGGATTAACTACATTCAGTAGCTGAGTACCTGCCTGTCAGTATTCTTTATCTCAGTGTCTGCTCTCTGGGAGTTTTGGAGAATACCA
>NW_003298883.1:131431-138095 GCF_000151645.1 Tuber melanosporum | reverse complement strand
GGAGTGACTTACGACATGCTCAGCGTTTTATCTTTGCTTCGAGCAAGCTCATCAGAGCAGCTGTGAAAACCTGAGCTATTCTGGGATCTTCTGGCAGGTGGTACTCTGTGTGAAGGCTACACAGCCTATAATAAATCAATTTGATACAGGTAGTCTTATCTGAGATGCTCGAGACCTTACTACGATATCAATAATTGGTAACATTACTACACTGTCCCTTGCTTGCCTGGAAATATGAGGATCATGCAGATTTAATCCTTATCTTGGTTTTCTCTAGACGATCTACGATGTCTAGGGGGATATCAGCTATGAAATATCCCCGGGAATCAATGTTCAAAGGTCTTATTCGGGTCCAGTGGTGTCACTCATAGTTGTAGAGAATCAGTAATGGTTGGTCATTTTTATTCCAACATAAACATCTATCTTTACTCTATTCTTTATGTGGTAGCTCACATAATACAATAGAGTGTTGTGGAATATTTTCAAACTTGTGTACAAGATCATGGAAGTAGCGGAGTATATGCATTTTAAGAAAGAGAAATGAGATTCCACTGAGATCTATTCGACAAGTTGTTCATTCTCTTCCTATCATTGCTGCTCTTGCACATGCCACTGGTGTAATTGGGTAAGAGGTTAGTTTCTTAGCAGTCTCCAGTCTTATAGATTTGTGCACTGGTCAGCAATCTTTGCCTGCATTGGCTTTCATACCTCAAAGTCGAATATGACATGCTTGGCCACAGGAAACTAATCAAGATATTAGTCTAGAACAATCAGGATATCAGGTATTAGACCAAGGTATTAATCTATCAGACTGAAGTAGTGTATTGATATGATACAGATCAGCTCATATTTGAAAGGGTCTTATTACGTGCTATATGGCCATGACTATTCCATTCTTAGAACTCTAAAAGGCATTGCTTTTTAGACAGAAACAATCCGTATAAACCGCAGTTATCTAGACTAACCAAGATTCGTTTCTGTAGACAAAGATTGTCTAGGATGCCTTGGATTATCTTGGATCTGTTTATATCTACTAGGAATAGGGCAAAATTAGTAAACTAGAATCATAAGAACAATGTTATATTGTTAAGATCACTTCTCCATTGCTTAATAATGTCTAAGAGCTTGAGAGGGACTTCGATATTTATATTCCGCATCTGAGTGTTCGCGGACTACTTCTATCTATTATATATACTAGATACCTCTCCTAACATAACTTGTAACATTGGGCATTCTCCAAAGGTGTGAATACTAGGAAACCCTAACAATCACGACAGTCTCTTTAGTAATGACTATTTTTTATACTTAGAATATAATGTGTTCGTAAGGTACTAGTCACGTATTAGGTAAATGTACATAAGTTTAACTACTGGCCTGCTCTACCAGAGTAGAGGTGAGAGCTGTAACTAAAGGAGGCTTGTGAAGTGTACTGAGAAAGTAAAGGGTAATCTTTCAACCACGTATATTAAAATAATGTGTGTTGAGGTCTGCCTTTTCCATTGTAGAATCAGGAGGTCTTTAAATACACAAATCTGTTAATGTTTAGTATGAATGAAACTACTACAAAGGTATCAAACAATACACTTTGGTAAAAAAACTTAAGTATGAAAACGATACTTAAATTAAAACATAAAACAAACCAAGTATAAAAGCAATAATTAAAACAAACTAAGTATCCAAGTGATACTTAAAACAAATATTAGACAAACTAATTATCAAGGTGATACTTAAACCAAACCAAGTATCAAAGTGATACTTAAAATCAAACATAAAAGAAAACCAATAACCAAGTACCCATACCAGTTGCAGAGAAGCTATGTTGCTCTTAATAGTAATTATAAGATCTTCAGAGTCTTTACACCTGTTGCCTAGTTCTCAAGTAGAACTGCGTTGGCTGCAATCATCTCCCACATTGATGAACTGATAAGCTTCATCTGTTAGGTGTATTTGCAGAGGTAGTCGTAAATTCAACCTTTGTAGATCTCCAACTGTAAATCTTCTTAACTCTGGATCCAATAGATAGATATCTTTCTGATAACTACCGATTAATTTATAGGTCACCATTCTACCATATTGGTAAATATTTCCTCCACTGGTGTCCTATTATTGCTTTGAGTACCTCGATTTCCATTGTTGTACTACTAATGGAAATCACACTAGTAAAACTTCAAAGCATTTTAGAGCTAGGTTGTAACACTTCATAAATTCCATTTGCTTCTGCACTAGTGTTTCTCTGAGAACTAGACTCCTTTAGTGATCATAGGATGAGTTCGAATGTATTGGCCTCTCGCAGACATTTCTTAACATTCGATACTATATCTCTGTGCCACAACATAGTATTACCTATGGCTCTTCTCAAAGATGCTACATGTAATGATCCCTCTTTGGACAGTTAGTTTCTTGGTGACAGGAAATCATACTTCTCTTTTTCTTTGACTTCTCTTACCATAGTACTAGGCCTCTGCCTACGTTACCGATAGTACAAGGCCTTTGTCTTCTATTGGAAATGCCTATCATGAGCTTTCTCTAACTCTTCTTCTTAAAGAGTATTGTTCGCGTGATGGCAATAAAAGTAGTGATAATGACAAAGATTCGGAAAAGTGTTGTATATTCATTGAAGTAATAAGTCGTAAAAGTACTTAGAATTCAAGCGAATTTTATTTAAACTCGTATTGCCAACACTGGTATATGACGAGCTCCCGCTGGCACAGGGATACTGCTAACTGGAATATCTCTAATCCTAAGCAAACTAAGTCTATAGTCCTGTACTTACCATCCCCAAGTCATGCCCACATGGAAACTAATGACAAGACCATCAAGCAACCCAGCGACTGCCCCTGTCCAAGTCTGTAGCGCCACTGGTATAAAGCCAACTAGCACTAAGCATAGCCTGAGCGGAGCAAAAGATCGACCCGACATGTAACGTGTTCGCAAGGTGCTAATCACGTTATCGGAAATGAATACGATAGTTGGCAGGTGGCCTGCTCTTCCAGAGAGGAGGCGAGGGCTGAGAACTAAAGGAGGCTTCGAGGGCGTACTGAGGAACAAAGAAGTAACTGGTCAGCCAATCATATTGAAATACTGTCTGTCGAAGTCTGCCTCTTCTATTGGAGAAACAGGCAGTCTTTAAATACACAAATCTGTTCATATCTAGCATGAAAGAAAGTAATCAAAGGTATCAATTGATACACTTTGGTAAAACAAACCAAGTATCAAAGCGATACTTAAAACAAACCATAAAATAAAACCAAGTCTCAAACGATACTTAAAACAAACCAAGTATTAAAGCCATACTTAAAACAAAACCAATAGCCGAGTACCTGCACCGGTTACATTCCCCAAAACGAAACAACTGTTTAAACAAACAAAACCTAATAATCATCAAAAGTGGAGTCTGAGATACTAAAGGCTTCAGTTTCCGCTAAGAACTCTTCATCATAAGTGTCATACCAGGGACAGGAAGAAATCCTAAGAAAACACTTTGACTCAAAGAAATGTAAATCACAGTAGTCATGAATACCAGAGTCGCACTTTACATCAACCCAGGCGTGGTCACAATCAGGACAGTAGTCTATCCAGAGTATTTAAAAAGTAGTCTTCAAGTTGGATAACATCGCGGTTCAACCACAGTCCAACAATCTGTTGTCGCAGCCTCACATTGAGTTCTACATAGTTTGACATCGTTATGGTATTCGGATGGTGATTGGTGATCAGATAAGGTTGTCAAGAGCCTGCTCCATAGCTTGATTTTCCTCATCACTGCTTTCGAATTCTGACTCAACTTATGGTACCCAAAACCCATCCCTAGCTTCGAGTACTGCTTGCCATCCTTCAGTTTCTGGCATTGTAGGTGTCCAGCACATGGTGATGTAATTAATCGTTGGAGGGAGGGATTCATTTGGCATGTTGTCTTTCAACCAATTACACAGTATGTCCATACCATGCTCTAGTCCTTCTAGCGGTTCACAACTATTTTCGCTTGTTGGATATCCTTTCCATTTGACCAGGAACTGATCATTTCCATGCCAAAGGCGGTGGTCTGGGATTTCTTCAACTTCCCATTCATCTTTCTTATCAATGATGATAGGTGCAGGTCCAGAGCGGGTTCTTCCAGGGAACTTGGAGTCATCATTTGGGTGGAATTATTTGACAGAGGCATGGAAAACAGCAGTATTGCGACGGTACATGCGTCCATCCATCTGAACAGTGTAGCTTTCAGTATGCTCGTCAAAGGATAAGACTTTGAAAGGGCCTCGCCATCGGGGTTGTAGTTTCTTGCTTCGTCCAACATTTGTTATGAACATGTTTCCATCTACTATGAGCATATCACCTGGTGGGATAGGGACATGTTTGTGTCGTCGCTTTTGAGCAGTAGTAGTGCTTCGGAATTGGGCAGCTTTAATAGCTTGGAAAGCATCATTCCGAATTGCTTGATGGCGGTTTAGGTGATCGTCGGAGGTGGGAACTGAGGAGTTTTTAAATAGGATTGTAGGTAGGAGAGGTTATTGACCGCCGAAGATTGCCTGGTATAGAGACATTCCCAAAGTGTCTGAGAATCCGGTATTGATATATGTGACCAACTCAACGAGGGCTGGTTCCTAGTTGGTTTGTCGTTCATTGATCATGTTGCTGAATCCGGTCTTGACTTCGCGGATTTTTCGTTCTGCTTGGCCATTAGTCTCATAATATCCAGGGGCAGCCATAATGTGGTTGATTCCGAGGGAGGTCAAGGTTTGCTTCCTGAATCTGGCGGTGAAACAGGGGTCAGCATCACTGACAATAGATAATGGGTACCCATGAGGGGTAAATAGCTATCGTTGGAGGTTATTCTAAGTGTCTTTAGAGGAATCGGTAACCTTCATTGGTATGAGCCATGTGTATTTGGAAACTCGATCCACAACTACCAAGATGGTGTCATATCAGGCGGATTTATTGAATGGTCCTGCGAAATCGCTGGCATAGCATTCAAATATTTCACATGGTAGTTGGAGGGTCTGAGCTTTCCCTTCAGGTAGCTGTGTTCGCTCCTTATGTGCCTGGTATAGTTCATATTGTTTGACAAAATGGTGGAAGTCCTTTCGCATTTCAGGCCAGTAAACATATTCTGAGGCATATCAGAGGTTGCGGTCCGCCATGTGGTGTCCTTTGTTGTGAATTTCAGTTATGATATATTCCCTAATTGTCATTCCATTGAACATATAGCCTTTTGGGATGTATAGGCAATGTTCACTATAGCGGGTGCTGGTATAGACCATTCCGTTGGATATGTTGTAGGGGGCGAGGTCTCCATGTCTGGAGCTATCCATAGCTTTGTTGTAGATCGGATCATGGCGATATCCTGCTATCATTTGGTTTCGAAAAGAGGTGGTTAATTCTTCTGTGGTTGATCTAATATCCGGTTCATCCTCAATCAGGGATCCTCTTATCGGTTCAATAGGGGCTTCCTCTTTCTCAAAGGTTTCATAGAGTTGTCGGCAATGCTCGGGAATTGGGGGGGTATTACAGAAACAATGGTTTCATTGTTGTATACTCATAAGGGTCCACCATATAGCGGTCGTGAATCGATTATGGGGGGAGAGAATGGCAGAGCTGAAGCGGAGGGTGTAGGTAAGCTATTGCATCCACGTAGGCTGTTGCTTGTTCGAGGTCTTCAAGACCTTGGTGTCATGTTGGAACACAATTAAAGGTATCGGGAGGTTGGGTCGATCCATCTTCATCGATCATCTCTTCTGCTCCTTCTGGGGTGTCGAAGCTGGTGTTTTTGGAATCGTCAGCAGACATATAGTACGGTCGCTGGTATCTGTTACTTAACTTAATCTCAGTCTGATGAAAAGGGCAGGTGTCGTGATAACAGTGGGACCAGTGGAGTCTGCTTTGTTCAAGCTCGTGAGGAGGTGTGCAGCAGAGGGTGCAATTGTTTTTCAGTTCATCATCAATGTCATTTCCTCATTCAGTTCTGCCAACTCTGTACATGGTGTAAGAGAAAGGATTGGAGGGAGCGGCTCAGCTGGCGGTAGCCATCCATGGTTCTTGTTCATAGGAGATGTCGTCAGGGCTGTCTTCGCTTTGTCTTGTATGGTCATGAACAAGAGGAGGGTTTGCGAGTTCTTGATTCTCATATAGGCGGGAGGGATTGTCAGCTAAATAGTTCGTTCTTCCAGGGGTATAGATGATTTTTGCATCTTATTTGCTGATCTCGCCTATCCATCTTGTTCTTCTCCTTCCAGGTACTCTTTCTGTTTTAAGATTAGTGAGAGGTTGCTGGTCGGTAACAACGGTGAAAGTATTGCCCATCAGGATGTAGTTGAACGCAGCAAGAGCATCAATCACAGCAAGGGCTTCCTTGTCAGTCGTTCCATAATTCATCAGTGAATTAGTAAACTTCCTGCTGTGTAATGCCGCCGGTCTTGCCGTTTCATGGGAGTCTCCTTACCCAACCTATGCTCCCAATCCAACATCCGATGCATCTGTAATCAGCCATATCGGTTCTGGCTTTCTGTAGTCGATTGGTTGTATAACGTTAGCGTTTTTAATCAATTCCTTGATTTTGGTAAAGGCTTGGTCATAAGTGTGGGTCTAGACAAATTCTGCATTGCCGGTAAGGTCTGTCCCCGCACCAATTCGGGATCCAAAGTGTCGCTGTAATAACAGCATCGATTAACAC
>NW_003298883.1:112064-131281 GCF_000151645.1 Tuber melanosporum | reverse complement strand
CGGTGATGAGTGTGAGGTAGGAACTGCGAAATATAGTTAACTAATCCTAGCAATCGGATGAGCTCCTTTTGATTCCGCGTTGTTGTCCCATCTGTTCAATAGGATGTTTTTCCAGGGGCTGCATGCATCCCTTGGTCTTCTGTCACATGTCCTGGGATGTTGAGCCTATCGGCAAATAGAATTGACTTGTTTCTGCTAGTGTAGAATTTAGCCTCCCTTAGTTTGGTACAAACCAAACCTATACGGTAGGCATGTTCTATTTCGGTGTTCGAGAAGATGAGAATATCATCAATATAGACCCAGACAAAATGTTGGAGGTCTTCGCTTAGGAGTTTTTCCATAATTCGCATAAAGGTGGCAGGCGCATTCATATCACCTGCTAACATAACTCGGCTAATGAAACTTCCGAACGGTGTTTTGAAACTATTGTAGTGTTCACTTTCTGGATCAAACCTTATCTGGAAATAAGCCCCGCTTAGATCAATCTTGCTTCGGAATCTAGCCCATCCAACTGCATTAAGGATTTGGGTTTGGTTTGCAATGGCGGAGCTGTCCATAACAGTATTTTCATTCCATTGTTTGAGGTCAACCAATGGGCGGATTCTTTTACCATCTGCTTTGGGTTGAACAAACATAGGAGCAGTACCTGGAGCTTCCACTCGGTAAATGACTCCTCCTCTTTGCTGTTGGTTGATCCAATCACAAGGTGGACTTTTGTGTGCATCAGGGATGGAGTAGGTGGGTTGGTTCTTAAGATTAGAGGGGTCTCGGAGGCAGATCTGGTGGTTCACCTCTCTCATGGGCGGTAGTTCTTCCGGAATTTGATCAGGGATAACATCAGAGTATTCATCCAATAGTCGTTGGACTCTTGCTTCACAGACTGCGGCTCTGTACACTCCGCTTGTTGGTTTGCATGTGACTGTGACCTTCTGATCTGGGAAATCGATAGTTGATTCTCCACACCTCATTATAGCTTTGTGGCAGTTGAGGAATGGCATTCCTATGAGGGCATCGTATTTGGCTAAGTTTCCAACCAGCATTTCCAGGAGCGACAGGATGGCAGAGCTAAGTCGGATACTTGTGCTACAGGTTTTGTGGCTTGTTGATCCTGACTCTTTTACTGCCATGTTGACTGGTATGGGTTTGTTAAGGTCTCGGGTTGGGAGTCCATGGATAGAGACAAAAGCATTGCTGATCATGTCTCTTCCGATTGCCCCAATGTCAAATAGGACTCGAGCTTTCTTGCCATTAATTAGGATAGTACCTTCTAGGGCCGTGTGTGATTTAAATGTAGCCGGAGGTCGAACACTGTTGCATTCCACATCGATATATCCGATATGGATCTCCTCATATTGACTGAATTGGGCATCATCACTATCATTCTCAATATTGTTGGCCGATGCTTCTTGTTTAATCGTCTTTCCTTTCTCTTTCTTCGTAGGGTAGTTCTTTGCCATTTGTCCTGTTTTCCCACATTCAAAACATTCTCCTTACTGCCCTCTCGATTCTTTGGACGATTTGGTTTTCTTCTTGAAAACAAGTGGGGTATCATCTTCAGAGCTGCTGGAGGGTTTGTGTCATGGTTGGCTATTCCTGCTGGAGGATGTCTGTGTCTTGTAAGACTTGGTTTTATAGAGGATGGCGTCCTTTCATTCTGCTCTTAAAATTATTATCGCAATATCATTGTCGTCTACCTCAAGTGGTTCTACTTCTCGTCGGAGGGTAGGGTACATGGTATCATAGAATCGTAGCTTCAGGATGTAGTTGGAAATGCTTTCTTTCTGCATTCGGTCCTTATACGTCAATAGATCTGTGGCTACATCTGTAATCGTTTTGACATGCAATCCATTAACTTGCTGGAGCTGGTTGAAATTGTTGTATACGAGGTCGTTGGTGATAGAGGATTGGAATCGTCCTTTCAGGTAATCGAGGACTGTAGATCCACTTAATCTCACATATCTGCCGTAATCCTTATAGCATTGGTGGTATGTGTCGGTTGCCTTTCCTTCGCAGAATGATCTAAGATATAGTCCGGCTGTAGAATCTTCTACATCTTTCACTTGCAGGAGAAGATAGTGTGTAAGTTCCGTCGCCCATCAGTCAAAGGCTTCAGGTTTGAGGTCTTTTCCTTCTCCTGTAAACTTTGCTGGAAGGGGAAGTTTAAACTTAGGAGGTTCAAATGCTGCAGGTACTTCCTCTTCTACAGGCCTAGCCTGAGATTTTCCTCCTCCAGAAGGTCCTCCCCCTGTACTAGCCATATCTGATTCGCTGCTGGATTCAGGGTAGATTGGAGGTTCAAGGGCAGGCTTCTTTGCTGGAGTAGAAGGGAAATATCCTGGAGGTTGTGTATCTTCCGTGTTTGCAGGTGCACCAGGCTCCTTAGCAGAGCATCGGGGGTGTTTCTTTCTTGTAAGGTCTTGCCGTGGGATTTGCTTCCCACTCCTGGTTATCAAAGACTCTCTTTTGTATTTGAGATGAAGCCGAATGTGCCATGATTCTGCCGCTTCTCTCCGCTAGCGTTCTGGTGGATATCGATAGGTTGATCAGGCCTAAATCCGGGGACAGGTTCTTAACCACTTGCCGAGGTTAAAAAAATGTAACGTGTTCGCAAGGTGCTAATCACGTTATCGGAAATGAATACAATAGTTAGCAGGTGGCCTGCTCTTCTGGAGAGGACGTGAGGGCTGAGATCTAAATGAGGCTTCGAGGGTGTACTGAGGAACAAAGAAGTAACCGTTCAACCAAGTATATTGAAATGCTGTCTGTCAAAGTCTGCCTCTTCTATCGGAGAAACAGGAGGTCTTTAAATACACAAATCTGTTCATGTCTAGCATGAAAGAAAGTAATCAAAGGTATCAATTGATACACTTTGGTAAAACAAACCAAGTATCAAAGCGATACTTAAAACAAAATATAAAACAAAACCAAGTATCAAAAGATACTTAAAACAAACCAAGTATCAAAGCAATACTTAAAACCAAATATACAACAAAACCAAGTATTAAACAATACTTAAAACAAACCAAGTATCAAAGCGATACTTAACACAAAACCAATAACCGAGTACCCGCACCAGTTACACAACCAGGTTCCTCATCCAACAAACATAATGCACTACCACCCGGTCTAAATACCATCCCACAAAACCTCCACCACTGTAGAAAACCAATATTCAAACAAATTAAACCTCCAGGTGGTACAATGGCAGGGAGCAGCAGACCCACATGTCCACCGCTCTCATCCGCATGCCAGCCTGTTGACCCTGTGAATCCACTTTGCCAGTTGCCTCCGTAGAGCGCACCAGTGAGGAGGACCTATACCCGCTGCCTGTCCCCCAAACCAAACCACGTAAACATAGAAAATACATACAGGGAGTGACTGACTAAAAAGGTCAGTGGGGCCTGTCCCTCACCCATGGTACCATGCCTCCTCCTGCTAAACCTGTAGCCCAACCAAAGAAACCAAACAAACCCCACAAAGCCCCGCATGTAAGACCCAAACAGGTCCAACCAGGAGGTCCTAACCAACTATTTGCACAGGTGGCCATCAGCCAGCCAGGCCACCGGGGAGCTTTGCAGCACTCAGAAGCTTTATCCAACAGCTCTAGCTGGACTGGAAACACTTAACTAGACCTCACCCAACCTGATACAGGCCTAACCGGTAGTCGCAAGTGTCTCTCCTCTCCCTATCAGCCCCCACAAGCCCCACACACCAGACACTGCAGAGCCCATCCAGCTCTCCCAGCCCCTCAGACAGATCAACCATCTGACAGCCACAGGACAGCTTATACCCAGCCCGGTCAGGGAGCCACTGGTCTTGGCCATGCCAACAGAACTCCAACCTACAACATCGCATAGCCAAGGGGCGCCCACAAGTAAGAGCTGGGTGCCATAAAGGAGGTAGTACCAACTCCCTAAGGTACTGGTAATAGCCACGCCGTCCAACTCAGCTGAACCGAAGTCCAACCAAGTTGGGAAAGAGTAAGTAGAGCCAGCTAAAGCTAGCCCCACAGGTCTGGCAACAGGCACAGACGGAACAACAGGCAAGAGGCATTCCCAACTAACTCTACAAGAAGGAGGAGGGCAAACGCACCAAAGCAGACAAACTGAAGGTAGGTCCCACTTGCAATGGGTGCAGCTGGCAACCATGATCCACAGCTGAACCACGCTAACATACAGACAACCTCAGTATCTGGCAGCCAATCATGTCACACCACCCCAGGTAGTAACAGAGGACTACACCAGGTGGCAAGGTTTTTAAGTGTCAAAGACATCCCTACCGAGGTGAGGAGGAGACACCTGAGTGAATCACTGTAAATGCTACCAGGACTAAAGCTGCAAGGGAACGGCGATAAACAACATCATAGGTTTATGACTGTAGAAACATAGTGTAACGAGGAGGAGTTGTGCGGGTACTGCCCTGCCACCTGAGGAATGATGCGGCCAGTACGATGAGTTGAAGCGTGGGAAGGTCATCAGTCTAACCCAAGGACATTTTGTATCGTGAGAACTAAGGACTCTATTAAAACCCAACACAAACATATCCTAGCCTACAGAACACCAAGGGGGATACCCCTAAATACAATGTTCATCCCCCCCAATTAAATGAGAAACCTGCGATTAGACTATAGATAGGAAGCCGAAGATATTTGCCGCAAGGGGCTCATAAGCATCCATGATGAAGAGCTCCAAGTGACAGTATCGGGAGAAACCATCAGCTAAAGAAACGAGAAGCAAACTAGTAATCCGCTACATAACACATAACACACCTTAACACCAAAGACCCTAGGAACTACTAAGCAAACTCAGATATCTCCCCAAGAATCCAAGGTATTAAGGCCCACCATAGGTGTGAAAGAAACGCTTGGAGCATAGCGAGGGTAAGGACGAGGAAAAGTACTCAGAACAAAGCGTGAAGACCCTATCCTCCTTGGCCACATTGGCCTGCTTATATAGTGTTCTTCCCGCCAATAGTCATGTGACCCAAAGTGGTCACATGCGTGAAACCAAATCATAACAAACAGTCATAACGCAATAAACAAGTCACATGACTCGAATAAGTCACTTGTGCTAAACCTAAGTCATATGTGTAAGGCATACCTGCAAGGCATACTTGTATGGCATACTCGCCAGGCGCATATTCCATGACTGATATTTGAGCCTTGTGCGAAACATAACAAATCATATGACTTGAATAAGTCATATGTGTGAAACAATACCATACCTGTGACTCATCACCATGTATCATGTGAAAACCTTTTCCTTGCTAAGCCACATTCGTGACATTAGATCCTCTCCCCCTAAACCTGAGTCCCATCAGGCATTTTCTCGCAGTTTCAATGGTTTCCATTCTGCCGAGCGCATGGTCCTTCTCAGCTTGTGGAACCTTTCGTCTGCTGTCCTCCATCTGACTCTTGCCAATTCAAGAGTCAGATTTGCCATTTCGATCATGTACCACTTGTTATTATTTAGCTGTCTTATCTCTCCGCTTGTTTTATTGTTTGCTGAAATTGTGGCCTCGGCCTGGCCAAGTTGTTCTTGGAGTCCTCCGATTTGCCTGTATAGGCTCTGGACGTCCAGTTCCATATCTGGCGAGGGGTTTTGGGCTCTGCCCTTCCTGGACTATGTCCTCATTACCCAAGCCTTCCTTGCATCCTCTCCTTTTAACTCTTTCTTAATTCCGTCTTTCTGCAAGTAGTATTGTACTGACATTTTCTGCACCCTGTGCATCCTGCACCCCTGTCTGAAGCATTTTTGCCAATGCTTCAGGACGTGGTCCTGGCGTGGACCATGCTTTCGACATTCTCTTGGGAACCATCCTGAGCCTTTATTATTGCCAAAGTGTGTTTAGCAAACAACGTCATAGCATACTGTCCATGGGATGGCATTATGCTTGGCTTGTTTTTCCCTTTCCCAGAGTTCTTCATTGATAGGCTCCATGAATGAGTATTTAGGGCTGGTTGGTGTGGTTTAGCGGGAGTTATTGCCCCAGTCCTGATGTGGTTGCAATAGCATAACAGGCTTTCCCTGGCCTTTATTTTGGTTGAATATAATCGTCACTTAGGCTCGGCTTGCGTGGATATTGCTGGTGGAAGGTTGAAAGAGCATCTAGTGTATTTTTGAAGTTGTATGCGTAATACCAAGTTCTATCATATTCGGGCAAATACCCAGTCCACTTGGCTGTATATTGGAGGTTACCATGGAAGAAGCGGGAATCAACTGTTCTGTCGAGTTCATATTCTGGTTCTCCATCGAGTTCAATCGGAGCAGGAGGAATAATTGTTCGTGAGGGAAACTTATTATCGATATCTTATTCGAGGAGTGAGAGGTGGCATTTATTGTGTATTCACATTGAGGGGCGAAGATCGACCTTATAAGCTCAGTTACGTACTCAGTCCAATATCCAAAATAGTCAAATTTTCTGGTAGTCTAATTTCTTCGATAGTCGCGTAGTATGGATATTGCGTAGTAGTAACTACACTGTATCTCCTGATTGTAAGTTCGAATTGGGCCTTTGACGTTTATTGTATTGTTCCTTCTGCCGTTGTTGTACTTCACTCATTTCCTATCTTATTATCTCGTGTAGTGTTCCCATGTAGCTTTTTTCCGGTATTATACCGTCCACATTATGATATGTGGACAGATTTTGTAAATGTTGTCCGTAGTTTACGAAGAAGGGTGTCATGCATATTGTTTCTTGTTTTCCATTGTTCTATGCGAATTCTGCCATTGATAGTAGCTTATACCAATTGTCATGTTTGTAATTGACCTAGGCCTGTAGATATTGCTCCAATATTGCATTTACCCATTCTGTTTATCTATCCATTTGCAGGTAAAACTTGATGCTTAGCCGGTTTTGTATTCCCCTTTCTCCTGTTACTCTTTTCACCAATCCCAATATGAATAATGTTCCTCAATCTGTAATGATATTCTTCTTGAAACCATGTAGTTGGAAGATCTCTCAGAAGAATGTTTGTATAAAATCCCTCATGTCCATATCCTTTCTAACTGGAATGAAATGACTCATTTTGGTCACGTTATCCACCACGACCAGGATGCTATTGCAATTTTCTGACAGAGGTAAGTCTGTAATGAAGTCCATAGTAATTGTTTCCCAAGGTCATTCGGGAACTTCTTTTGATTTCAGTAATCCTTAGTATACGTGTTTAGCTGTTTTCGTCTGTTGGCATATATCGCAGTTCTTGACATATCTCTTGACATCTTTGTGTAGTCTTGGCCAATAGAATGACCTTATGATGCATTCTGAGATTTTTGCTGTTTCTCCATGTTCTTCCATTGGGATGTCGTGATGTTATCATATGATGCTTGTTCTTATCATGTCTTCCTCCGGAATCAATTGTTTTCCGTCGTACTACTTGTTTTCATTTTGCCATTGGCATAACCACAGGGTAATTCCCTTTCTTCCCTTCTTTTCTTCCTTCAATGCTTTTCTTATTGCCTGAATTGTTTTGTCTTCTTTGTTTGCTTTCTTGATCCCTTTTTCCGCATCTGAGGTGAAGTTGATAACTTCCATTGCTTCGAAGTAAGCTTTTTGCTGTAATTTTCCTGTTTTCTGTTTGTGGTTTGTCACAGGCAATGCTCGTGAGAGCATCCGGCTTTCCGCTTTCTTTTCCAGGTCAGTATTCAATCTTGAAGTTGTATTTGCAGAGCTGTTCCATTCATCTTATCTGACAATGGTTCAATTCCTTCGTGGTAATGAACTGGACAAGATTCGTGTGATCTGTGAGAGCTCGGACCTGATGGTCATTGTTTAGGACATATTTTCTTCATTCTTTTGATGCGTGCACTATTGCTAATAGTTCTTCATTTGCAACATGGTAGTTGCATTCTGCGGGAGTCCTTGTTTTGGATTGAGAGGATACTGGTCTCCATGTTCCATCTTCGCATTATTGTGATAGTATGCCTGAGCATACATATTCTGAGGTGTCTTTTTCGATCATTGTCCTTTGGTTTGCGTTGAAATGGACCAGTATTGGTGCTGATGTTAGATGCATTCTGATGGCATCGTATGCTTTCTGTTCTGTTTCTCACCATTCCCATTTGTTGTCTTTTTTGGTTAGGTTATTGAGTGGTTTTGCAAGCCTGCTAAACCCGTGCTTTGAATCTTCTATAAAAGTTGCAGAATCCCATGAAACATTGAACATCCATTTTGTTGTTTGGTTTTGCACAGTCCCATATTGCCTCAGTTTTAACTCGGCTGACCTTGACTCCACTTCGATTCATGATGAACCCGAGGTATTGAGTTTCTTTCTTATGGAATTCATACTTTGTTGGTTTGATCTTCATTCCTGATCGTTGTATTGCAGCCATGATATTGCTGACATCGTTCTGATATGGGTACAAATCTTCTGAATAGATAAGGATGCTATCTATCCATAGGTGCTATCCGGTAGTCCGATAGCTATTTCAGTCACTATTGTTACATGTCTGTTGGCAGTTATCTTAGTCCTCTTGTTGGGATACAAGTCGTGTCCTGCTGCCCTTTTTGACTCTTCAGTAGGCACCTTTGCCCCTTGGACAAGTTTTTGTATCCGGACTTTCTTGTCTTGTCACATCTCCGCAAACGTCGTATGCCACCTTTCTTCTTCCGCTTCTCGTATTGCCGTCGAGTACACTACTAGCAAACTGTTGAAACATCGTATCGCATATAGTTCACTAGTGAAGGTCATTTTGGTCTCGTTCCAATTGATCGTCAGATTTGGTTTTCGTAACCATAGCATCCTAAGGACTATTTCATGGTTCTTGAAACCTGCTACCTGCAAGGTTGCTATTTCCCTATGGGTGTCAGTGTCAATAGGTACTTCTGCCGTGTGGGTTATAGAGCCCATTTCACTTGACTTGCTGTCTGCTAAGTAGACCTCACTCACTTTCTTCGCTTCCTTAGTGTTGAGGTTGTATTTATCGCAGATTTCCGGGGTGACGAAAGTTTCGGTTGCCCCTAAGTCGAACATTGCATCTATCGTTTTTTCTTCGTTCTTTTTATTGTATATATTTGTCTTGATCATCACATAATCTCCCTCTCCTTCTCCATTTTGTGTGAGTAGTGCCGTCTAGTAATTTGCTAACTTGATGGGTTTTCTAGGTCCACCTCTTGGGTCTCCCAGACTACCGTTTACTGGAGACCCTCATTGCTTTCCACCGGTAAGTCTTCTGCAATCATTTTGCAGATGTTGCTACTCTTTTAAGCTTCGAAGTGATTGTTTACAGGTGTTATAGTCCCTTAGTATCCATTTTCTGGTCAGCTTCCGCATTTCCGTATCCGATGGCCTGCCTTTCTACATCTTGGGCAGGGGGTACTATTCATGCTTCTGGTGTATTCCTCCTTGGACAAGCTCTGTGCAAGTTCTGTGCTTGATTTGTCTAACTCCATTGGTTCGCCTGGTGGTAAAGCTTGGCTCTCACTTCGAGCTGCTTGCGGTAAGAAGATTCCATCCACCTTTCTGGATAATTGGGCTGCCCTATGCGCTATGGTGTTTTCCAAGTTGTTTCGAACCATATTTAGTTTGCTTTCCTTATCCATCGCCTGTCTTGCAAATCGTTCCGCGGTTGTATAATGCGAATGGGAGATTCCCCATGCTTCTCACAATCCCTTATTGCAGTTTCTTAGTAAGATGATGTAGAGTGTAACCTGTACGGGTACTTTGTTAGTGGTTTTGTTTTACGTTTTGTTTTAAGTATCGCTTTGATACTTGGTTAGTTTTAAGTATCGTTTGATAATTGGTTTGGTTTTATGTTTTGTTTTAAGTATCACTTTGATACTTGGTTAGTTTTAAAGTATCGTTTGATACTTGGTTTTGTTTTACATTGTATTTTAAGTATCGCTTTGATACTTAAGGAGTTTTACCAAAGTGTATCGATTGATACCTTTTGATTAGTTTCGTTCATGTTAAGACATGAACAGATTTGTGTATTTAAAGACCGCCTGTTTCTACGATAGAAAGGGCAGACTTCGACAGACAGTATTTCAATATACTTGGTTGAACGGTTACTTCTCTGTTCCTCAGTACACCCTCGAAGCCTCCTTTAGCTCTCTGCTCCCGCCTCCTCTCTGGAAGAGCAGGCCACCTGCCAACTATCATACCTATTACCGTTAACGTGATTAGCACCTTGCGAACACGTAACATTTTTTTAACCTCAGCAAGTGGTTAAGAACCTGTCCCCAGATTCAGGCCTGATCAACCTATCGATATCCACCTCAGAACGCTAGCGGAGAGAAGCTGCAGAATTCCAGCAGATTCGGCTTCATCTCAAACCCAAGATAGAGTCTTTGACGACCAGGAGTGGGAAGCAAATCCCACTGCAAGACCTTACAAGAAAGAAACAACGCCGGCGCTCTGCTAAAGAGCTGGGCGATCCTGTAAACACGGAAGATACACAACCTCTAGGAGAATTCCCTTCTACTCCAGCAAAGCAGCCTTCCTTTGAACCTCCAAATGACCCCGAATCCAGTAGCGAATCAGATATGGCCAGTACAGGAGGAGGGCCTTCTGGAGGAGGGAAATCTCGGGCAAGGCCTGAAGAAGAGGAGGTACCCGCAGCATTTGAACCCCCTAAGTTTAAACTCCACCTCCCAGCAAAGTTCACGGGAGAAGGAAAAGACCTCAGACCTGAAGCCTTGGACCGATGGGCAACAGAACTCTCACGCTTCCTACTCTTACAAGGAAAAGATGTGGAAGACCCTAGAACCGGACTTATGATTGAATCATTCTGCGAAGGAAAGGCAACCGACACATACCACCAATGCTCTAAGGATTTCGGCGGGAATGTAAGATTAAGAGGAACTACAGTTATCGATTACCTGAAAGGACGTTTCCAATTCTCTATAACCAACGACCTCCTATACAACCAATTCAACCAGCTCCAGCAAGTTAATGGAATGCATGTCAAGCAAATCACCGATGTGGCTACGGACCTAATGATGTATAAGGACCAGATGGGGAGAGGAAGTATTTCCAAATACATCCTGAAGCGACGATTCTACGACACCATGCACCCTACCCTCCGGCGAGAAGTAGAACCACTCGAGGAAGACGGCGATGATATTGCAGTAATAATTGTAAGAGCAGAACGAAAGGACGCCATTCTCCATGAGACCAAGGCCAACAAAACACCGACATCCTCTAGCAGGAACAGCCAGCCACGACATAAAGCCTCCAGCAACTCTGAAGATGATACCCCACGGGTTTTCAAGAAGAAAACAAAACCCTCCAAAGAATCGAGTCGGCAAAAAGGAGAATGTTTTGAATGTGGAAAAACAGGACACATGGCAAAGAACTGTCCTACAAAGAAAGCCAAAGGAAAGGAAATTAAGCAAGAGGCGTGGGCCAACAATGTTGAAAGCGATAACGCCCAATCCAGTGAATATGAAGAAATCCATATCGGATATATCGATGTGGAATGCAACAGTGTTCGACATCCGGCTACATTCAAAGGACACACCTCTCTGGAAGGTACTATCCTGATCAATGGCAAAAGGGCTCGAGTCCTATTCGACACTGGCGCAATCGGAAGAGATATGATCACTAATGCCTTTGTCTCTGTCCATGGACTCCCAACCTGAGACCTTAACCAACCCATACCAGTCATTATGGCAGTAAAAGGATCACGATCCACGAGCCATAAAACATGTTCTGTGACTATTCGACTTGGTTCTGCTATACTACCCCCCCAGGAAATGCTGATTAGAAACCTAGCCAAATACAATGCCCTAATAGGCATGCCATTCCTGAACCGCCACAAAGCTATAATCAGGTGTGGGGAATCAACCATTGATTTCCCAGATCAGAAGGTCAGAGTCTCATGCAAGCCAACAAGCGGAGAGTACCGAGCCGCAGTCTGTGAAGCAACTACCCAAAAGCTATTGGATGAATATTCTGATGTTTTCCCTGATCAAATAGACGAAGAACTACCGCCTATGAGAGAGGTGAACCACCACATCCGCCTCCGAGACCCCTCCAATCTCAAGAACCAACTCACCTACTCTATTCCTGACGCATACAAAAGCCCACTTTATGATTGGATCAACCAACAACAAAGAAGAGGAGTCATCTACCGAGCAGAAGCCCCAGGTGCCGCTCCTATGTTTGTTCAACCCAAAGCAGATGGCAAAAGAATCTGCCCCTTGGTTGACCTCAAGCTACGGAACAAAAACACGGTTATGGACAGCTCCGCTATCCCAAACCAAACTCAGATCTTAAATGCAGTTGGACGGGCTAGATTCCAAAGTAAGATTGACCTAAGCGATGCCTACTTCCAAACAAGGTTAGATCCAGAAAGCGAACGCTACAACAGTTTCAAAACACCCTTCGGAAGTTTCATTAGCCGAGTTATGTTACAAGGTGATATGAATGCGCCCGCCACCTTTATGCGAATTATGGAAACCCTCATAAGCGAATACCTCCACCATTTTGTTTGGGTTTACATTGATGATATTCTCATCTTCTTGAACACTGAAATAGAACATGCCTACCATATAGGATTAGTTTGAACCAAACTAAGGGAAGCTAAATTCTACGCTAGCAGAAACAAATCAATTCTGTTTTCCTATAAACTCGATATCCTAGGACATGTTATAGATCATGAAGGAATACATGCAGCCCCTGGAAAAATAGCCTGTTTAACGGAATGGTCAACACCTCGGAATCAAAAAGAACTCATACGATTCCTAGGACTAGTCAACTATATTTCCCAATTCCTCCCATACCACGCCACTGTGACAGCGCCGCTCACAGATCTTACTGGCAATGCAGAATTTGTCTGGACCCACACTCATGACCAAGCCTTTACCAACATCAAGGAATTGATTAAAAACGCCAATGTTATACAACCTATCGACTACAATAGACCAGAACCGATATGGCTGATTACTGATGCATTGGATTTTGGAGTTGGAGCATGGGTTGGACAAGGAGCCTCCCGTGAAACGGCAAGACCGGCCGCCTTACACAGCAGAAAGTTCACTAATTCACAGATGAACTATGGAACAACAGACAAGGAAGCCCTTGCTGTGATTGATGCTCTCGCCGCTTTCAACCACATCCTGATGGGCAATACGTTCAGTATTGTCACCGACCACCAACATCTCACTAATCTTAAAACAGAAAGAATACCTGGAAGAAGACGAACAAGATGGATAATCGAGATCAGCAAATAGGATGTAAAAATCATCTATACCCCTGGAAGAATGAACTATTTAGCTGATGCTCCCTCACGTCTATATGAGAATCAAGACATCGCAGACCCCACTTTCGTTCACGACCACACAAGACAAAGCGAGGACACCCCTGACGACACCTCCTATGAACCAGAACCATCGATCGCTGCTACCAGCTCTGCCACTCCCTCCAATCCTTTCTCTTACACCATGTACAGTGCTGCCGGAATGGAACGAGGAAAGGACATTGATGAAGAATGGAAAGACAATTGCACGCTCCACAGCACACCTCCTCATGAACATGAACAAAGCAGACTCCACTGGTCCCACTGTTATCACGACACCTGCCCTTTTCACCAGACTGAGATCAAGTTCGGCAACATATACCAGTGACCGTACTATATGCCTGCTGACAATTCCAAAGACACCAGCTTCGACACCGTAGAAGGGGCAGAAGAGATGATTGATGACGATGGATCGACCCAACCTCCTCATACCCTTAATCCTGTTCCAACACGATACCAAGGTCTTGAAGAACTCGAACAAGCTGCAGCCTACGTGGATGCAATATCCTATTTACACCCCCCACAGTCAGCCCTGCCATCCTGTCCTCCCATAATCGATTCACGACCACTATATGGTGGACCATTACGAGTATATAACAATGAAACCATTGTCTTTGTCATACCCGCTACTATTCCCGAGCATCGGCGACAACTCTATGAAACCTTAGAGGAAGAGGAAGCAACTATCGAACCAACAAGAGGATCCCTAATTGAGGATGAACGAGATGTTAGATCAACCATAGAAGAACTAACCTCCTCTTTCCGAAGCCAAATGATAGCAGGATACCGCCATGACCCGATTTACTTCAAAGCCAGGGATAGCTCCAGGCATGGAGACCTCGCCCCCTAAAACATATCAAACGGAATGGTCTATACTAGCACCCGTTATGGTGAACATTGCCTATACATACCAAAGGGCCATATGTTCAATGGAATGACTATTAGAGAATATGTCATATCCGAGATTCACAACAAAGGACACCAAAGTGCGGACCGCAACCTTCAATCGGCGTCAGAATATGTTTACTGGCCTGAGATGCGCAAGGATTTCCGCGATTTCGTCAAACAATGTGAACTCTGCCAGGCAAGCAAAGAGCGAACACAACTACCGGAAGGAAAGGCACAGACCCTCCAACTACCATGTGAAATATTTGAATCATATGCCATCGACTTTGCAGGACCATTTAACAAATCCGCTGGATATGATGCCATCTTGGTAGCTGTGGACCGATTCTCTGGATACACATGGCTCATACCAATAAAAGTTACCGATTCCTCCAAAGACACCTGGAATAACCTCCAACGATACTTGTTTACCCCCCATGGGTACCCCTTATCTATTGTTAGTGATCCTGATTCCCGCTTTACCGCCAGATTCTGGAAGCAAACGTTGACCTCCCTCAGAATAAACCACATCATGGCTGCCCCAGCACATCATGAGACTAATGGCCAAGCAGAACGAAAAATCCGCAAGGTTAAGACCGGAATTAGAAACATGATCAATAAATGACAAACCAACTGGGAACAAGCCCTTGTCGAACTCGCTTCATATATCAATGCCGGATATTCAGATACCTTGGGGATGTCGCCATACAAGGCAGTCTTTCGCTGCCAATACCCTCTCCTACCTACAACTCTATTCAAGAACTCCTCAGTCCCTGCCTCTGATGACCATATAAACCGCCACCAAGCAATTCGGAACGATGCCTTCCAAGCTGTTAAGGCTGCCCGATTCCGAAGAACCACTACTGTCCAGAAACGACAATGCAAACATGGTCCCATCTCACCAGGAGACATGCTCATGGTACACTGTAACATGTTCATTACCAATGTCGGACGCAGCAAGAAACTACAACCCCGATGGCGAGGACCTTTCAAGGTCATATCGTTTGACGAACATACAGAGAACTACACTGTCCTGATGGATGGACGCATGTACCGCCGCAATACTCCAGTATTCCACGCCTCTGCTGTCAAACGATTCCACCCAAATGACGACTCTAAGTTCCCTGGAAGAACCCACTCTCGACCCAAACCTATCATCATTGAGAAGAAAGACGAATGGGAAGTTGAAGAAATCCGAGACTACCGCCTTTGGCATGGAAATGATCAATTCTTAGTCAAATGGAAAGGATATCCAACGGGCGAAAACAGTTGGGAACCAATGGAAGGACTAGAGCACGCTATGGATATGGTGAATGAATGGTGGAAAGACAATATGCCGAATGGATCCCTTCCCCCAACAATCAACTACATCACTATGTGCTGGACACCCACAATGCAAGAAACTGAGAGATGGTATGCGGAACTCGAAACTAGAGATGGATTTTGGGCACCATACTTTGAGTCGGAATTCGAGAGTAGCGATGAGGGGAATCAAGCTATGGAGCAGGCTCTCGACAACTTTATCTAGTTACCAATAATCATCCGAATACCATAACGATGTCAAACTATGTGGAGCTCAATGTGAGGCAGGGACAACAGATTGTTGGACTGTTGTTGAACCGCAATGTTATCCAACTTGAAGACTACTTCGAAATCCTCTGGATAGATTACTGTCCTGATTGTGATCACACTTAGGTTGATGTACAATGCGAATCTGGTATTCGTGACTACTGTGATTTAGACTTCTTCGAGTCTAAGTGTTTCCTTAGAGTTTCCTCTTGTCCCTGGTGTGACACTTACGATGAAGAATTTTTAGCGGAAACTGAAGCCCGTAGTTTCTCAGACTCCGCTTTTGATGATTATTAGGTTTTGTTTGTTTAAACAGTTGTTTTGTTTTGGGGAATGTAACCAGTACGGGTACTTAGTTAGTTTTAAGTATCGTTTGATACTTGGTTTTGTTTTATGTTTTGTTTTAAGGATCGCTTTGATACTTAAGGAGTTTTACAAAAGTGTATCGATTGATACCTTTGATTAGTTTCGTCCATGTTAAGACATGAACAGATTTTCTGTATTTAAAGACCGCCTGTTTCTACGATAGAAACAGCAGACTTCGACAGACAGTATTTCAATATACTTGGTTGAACGGTTACTTCTTTGTTCCCTAGTACACCCTCGAAGCCTCCTTTAGTTCTCAGCTCTCGCCTCCTCTCTGGAAGAGCAGGCCACCTGCCAATTATCCTACCTTTAACGATAACGTGATTAGCACTTTGCGAATACGTTACAGGGCATGTGAATGCCTATTTCTTGAAAATCTCCCTCGCCCTGGTCACACCCCCATTTTGAGTGGTCAACAGCGTCGTACTATTATACAGCAGCCAAGTCCAACTGGAAAATGACCAGATGTACCTTTAGGAATGGCTATGTACCCAGTGTTTCTCTGGATACTGGTAATTCTTTGTGCTACCCAGAGTCACTGGATATGATTACCTACTAAATTTGCCTGCATAGTAGACTGGGTACTCAGAGAAGCAAACATTAAAAAATGGATAGCCAAGTCAAGACCTATACTAAAGCCTGATCATTTGGCTAAGAGATTGAGATGGGCTACAGCTTATAGGGACTAGGCAGCTGAGGATTTTGAAAGGGTAATTCGGAGTAATGAGTGCAGTGTGGAGAAATCCAAAGATCCAAAGCAACATCGGGTATTCAGAGAACCTGCAGAGAGGTATTTGGCTCATTGTGTCCATCCAAAGGAGACGGAGAAGGAAATCTTGCTTATCGTTTCGGGGTACTTTTGGGGTAAAAGAAAAGGTCTATTAGTTCCTATTATTCAAACTATCAATAAGGCCAAGGATGTTAGACTTTTGAGAAAATATCTTTTTCCTGTTATTCCTCAAATGATTTCCTTTGGTATACAACTTGAAGATGTTCTTTTTGAGCAAGATATTGCTCCTGTTTACAAGGCATATAGTGTTATGGATTGGTTGAAGAGAAATAGTATAGAGGTTGTGGACCACTCCTCTTATTCCCCTGATTTAAATCCTATTGAGCATGTATGTGTTGAGCTTAAAAAGTGATTGCACCAGTAGTATCCAAGGATTGCAGATACTTCAGGAGGAAAAGAGGCTGTTAGGAGAAGACTTACACATGTACTATTCTTGGTTTGAGAGACAATTCCTGAGGAGTTTTTTGAAAAGTTGTGGAAATCAATGCCTGATAGGGTGGCTGCAGTTTTAGAAGCAAGGAGAGGTTATACAAAATATTAGCTAGTTGAATTTATGGCAGGTCAATTGACCCTTGAATGTGGATAGGTGCTAGTAGTTGTTGATGGTGAACTTGAACCCATGCGTGCACACATCTATTGACAATACCACCGGCACTATCCTACCATATGGCGCAACTGCAATTAACCCTTGTCTCAGATCATGAACACTTCTTCCGAGTGACTGAATATTTAAGGTTCAATTTGTAAATATATTGGCATGTTGTAGTAACAAAGATAGAGGAGGAAAACTACTAATAAAATATATAAATTTCACTACATCATAACTAATTTTATTATTAGGTTATGAGGTTAATACTTAGTAGTATGCATCTTTAAGTATTCTTAAGCTAGTATACAAAGTTTGAAGGAAATTAGTTCAGTTCTTAAAGTTCAATACAGGAGTGCTAGAAATTTAGGTCAAAATATGGTATTGTTAGAGTAGATATTTGAAATTGCTAAATTCAAATGACTAAACTAATTAAAACTTATTCAAAGCTATTTGCTATATATGTAGACTAGAAGGCAATACTTTTAATATTGTACTGAAGGTGTTGCTTAAATGATTACACCACAAGAGTAGTATTCCTTCCAAAATTATTTTCTAATAACAATAAGATAAAATTTGGAACACTTTTCCAATAGGGTTGAATGCCTTTCTAGTCTCTTGAATCACTTTAGTGATGGATAGGACAAAGTTCTAGAATATTATATCTACCTTCTATATTGATATGACTTGATTTATCGTCTATGATTCAAATTAAGCTTTGCTCATTTATACAGTCTTTATATATAACTTGTTCGGAAGGTACTAATCAGGTTTCTGAGTAAGCTATGATAGTTGACTGGTGGCCTGCTCTACAAGAGTGGAGATGAGAGCTGCTAAACAAGGAGACTTTAAAGATGTACTGAGAAAACTAATAAGTAACTGTTCAAACTGTATATTGAAATACTATTTGTCCAAGTCCACTATTTCTATTGTAGCATCAGGTTGTCTTTAAATACACAATTGAGTTGATATCTAGCATGAATAAACTAATCAAAGCTATCAAGTGATATACTTGGTAAAACTACCTAACTATCAAAATGATACATAAAAGAAAATATAAAATCAAACCCTGTATCAAACCATACTCAAAACAAACCATGTATTACAGAGATACTTAACACAAAATATAAAATACAATCTTTAACCAGCTACCTGTACTGGTTATGTTATACCTTTCCAAAAAGTGATAAATAAATTGAAATTAATTTACACATTAACTAAAAGACTTATAAGTTATTGCCATGGACTTAAACTATCAACTTTATAATGACTTTCAATTTTCCTGACCCACAAGTCTAATTAAGATAATATTTGAACTCCTTTAGGATAAATCAGTTATATAAGTAGAATGACTTTTTTATATCAAATCAAAACTACATATTCATATTCTCCTTATTTAAAAGTACTTTGTAACAAATTTCTCAAGTGTTTTAGGTTTATTTAAGTTAATAATCAAATAATTATTTGATTTTCCAGTGGTTGCCATGGTGAGCCGCCTATTGGTAGTGAGCCGCTAATGCGTAAATGATGTTATCGAGATTGAACAAATCCACCCTATGTTAAGCAGGTCCATCAATAAATCCTAGTATCCACAGAAATCTAAGCTCGTAGAACAGAGTATACTCAGCTGCCAAGACAAATGGATACTAACAATAATAATAAATTTATCTGCTCTTGTTGAGAACATTGATGTTCATGTATGTGGGAATAAATGCAAGTTGGTCATACTTGCTGAGAATTCCTAGAGAGCTTTGTTAGCAGTAATAGCAGGGATAGGTACTGG
>NW_003298883.1:84021-112009 GCF_000151645.1 Tuber melanosporum | reverse complement strand
CAAGTTGCAGTCCATCCAGATCTATGCCCGGGACGGAAGGCCGGGGCCTATAGCTGTCTTAGTTTATGTTTTATTTTTGGATTGCATGAACATGCTGTCTGTATTATGGAGAAGCGAAACATTTTGATTTCTACTATCATGTTTTAAATTTGCTATAAATCAACTAAGACTCGCAGTGATACTTGATCCTGGTTCTGAGCTCCCTGAACCCATCACCCTTTCTGGAACTAACCTTTGCGCCCTCTCCTCCCAAACTAGAAGCATGGTCTCCACTTCATCTAATGGCTCTTCAGAAATGAGACCCGCCTTCCGCCAGGACTTCATGAGCTACGACTTTGCCAATAGATGATAAGGGCACCAATACGTATGACAAAGCTCTGATGGGAGTGGCTGGGCTCTGTCAGTGGTTACTGCGCTCCATAGTTGACACCCGTCCTTACTCAGAACGGCCGGGCCCTGCAGGTAACACCCCTCAATCCCAAAGGTGGTCGGGCCCTACTGGGAGTTACTATTCCCCCCCAAAAAGACTACAGGGCCCGGCCGTTACCTACAGGACTGCGATATTCATCAAAGACGGACGCCGTGCCCGGCCGTCCTTACTCATCCTGCCCGGGACGGCCGGGAGTATTGCCCGCCAGGGCCCTGGCGTCCTCCCGGGACCGTTGGGAACACTGATTATCAATGTGAGAGTTAGGGTGTAGGAGAGTTAGTAGACAAGTGACAAGTCACAGCTGTTATGTATTATACACTACCTCATACAGGTGGCGATGGAGCAGGAAAATTCAATGGTTTATCATTCTCCTTCTTTCGTCCATACACACCCACCTTCACACACCACTCTTGCAAGCTTGGTCCTTGACCTAATATTTCAATTTTTGAGCACAGGGTTTTGGAGTGTGCTCCCAATATGAGCTTCATTAATTGATTGTTACAATGCGGTTACGGAAAGTAGAGAGGCGGGTGTGGTGAATGGGACTCTCTTTTCCGTGGGTTTCTTGTGGTTTAGCAAATGCAACTCTCCTCCCGGGACTTGTTGTACCATAGCTGGATGAACAAAGTAACAAGCAGTCAAGGATTTCATTCCCTCATTTAAACATGTTAATGTATTTGGCTCACATTTGTCCTCTGTGAAAGGTTGAGAGCAGTAAAAGGGTTATTTTTTATCGAGGGTTGAACATAATGTTCTCAGTAGCTCCAACCTTACTTCATGCTAACTACGGTACCTATCAAGTCGTTGGAAACCCCCCAGTCAAATTCATAAACAACTTCAAGTTTAGTTTCACCATGAATATCAATTGGCAGGCGTAGGAGTCTCTGCTGACGGTCCTCATAATTCCGGCCTGTGTCTGCCCTGGCCATGTATGTGATCCATTCGGCATTAGGCTTGAGAACTTGACCTCCCGCAAGCTTAGCAACTAGGCCAAGCCAACAACAGCATTACCAAGAGTTCTAACTTCATAGCTTACACTGGACTTTGCATGCTCGCTCACCCTAGTGTAAAGGTCATCGTTGGTGTACAAATTGAAGAGATAATCAGCAACAGACTGAGTATCTCCAACTTCCAACAGAAACCGAAGCTTTCCATGTTCAATCTGCAAGAGAATACTGCTAGCTCTTGTGGCAACTACTGGGTTTCCACAGTTCAGCGCTTCTGACACCTTAACATCGAATCCTTCGCAGAAGGAGAGTTGTGCAACCAGTTTCGCAGTAGTTGACAATGCAAATTTCACAACTGAGGATGAAGAATTTCGGGGCATCTCTCGTTATACGGGTGCACAATTTGTTGTAAGATTCAATAACGCGGGAATGCCTTTGCTAGAGTGGCGTCTTGCAATCTGAGTCACATACTCCCATTCGGGATACAGAAGTTTGTTCCTAGGACGCACCAGTAGTATTAGCGATTTTCTCAGCCGGCAGCGGAAGCTGTTAACTTACGTCTTCAGCTCGTTGCATGAATTGTGTAGATTTTGATGATAAAATCTTAAATCCCGTTCGCCCAATGGTTTGTGAAGACCATCAAACCTATAATTATTAGTTCTAGAAAATTGCCCCAAGGGAAGGAAACACACCAATCATTGCAATCAGGAATCAGCCCAACCATCGAAAATGGAACACCATGAGGAACAAACATGTCCACAGGATGACTAATAAAGTGATCCGCCTGCTCTACACAGTTCCATATACACTGCCAGACCTGTTCCTGAGTGCTCCCAGGCCTCTCCACGAGATCGCCACCGATATGGGAACGGTAAATAATTTTGACCTCCGGGAGTACCTTTTTTATCAATGGAATAAGTGCCAGCATTTGGGAATTATGTATGATAACAACATCAGCTCCACCTGGCGTAAGAGGGCCGCCTGGCGAGAGCCAATAGCTTAGAATTTGCTCCAATCCATTCATTCAGCAAGGCCTGCTTCTCCGTGTCACATCTTGCTTTAGGATCCGCTACCCCTTGGAGGATGTTGTGGTTTGTCTCTGTAATTCTGAAATGCTCCAGATTGGCCTTAGGAATATACCTATCGAACATATCAGTAAATATTATTCCTTCTTGATTCATGAGAATTTAATGGAAAAAAAACCAATTCAACTTGACTCCCAATTCAGAGCAATTCATAACCAAAACACATCTCATCCAAGGAATTTCACCGTCCCGCTTCTTTGCCGAGAAAATGGATATTTTAGTTGACGGACATTGACGATCTCCTATTGTCTGGGAATCTTTATATCCCCTTAGCTCATAGGCGTACTTCAGAGCAGTATTCCAAGTACCCTAGTGTGCCAGTCCGTGGTACTCTCTGAATTCTCAACCAACGTAATAACCCTATCTGATTCCAAAAATACCTTATTTCTGGAAGAAAATGCAGGAGTTGTGTTGTGGTTAGGATCAAAGCAGCTGAAGCACTTTCGTCCTGCGGAGTCCACCTGCTGGGCGACATTGATAGGGATTGTCCCGGTATTTTCATGTACACCACAGACTGTCATCTGCACTCTCAATGGAATTGAGAGAATCTCCAAGCCCCGCCAGAGTTTCCCGAAAATTCCTGAACAAAGTCCCTCTAAACCAATCGTAACGCCCGTAACGACAAGTTCAGCATTACGGTTGACGGTGTAGGCTTTAATCATGGTAGTGCCCTATGTCCTAACAAGGTACCACATGCCCTTGCTATCCACAACAGTGAGTGGATTAATGCAGGAATTTGTGGCATAGATCCCATCATGAACTGTGATGCCAATTCACACAGTCGTATCATCATCCCTAATCGCGGCCGCTCCAACATAAAGCTTCTGTATTTTGAAGTTAGGAGACAATGTGTAGAGAATCATGGGAGATGAAAAGCAAAAACGAATAAGAAAAGCGGAAATTCAAGGGAGAAATAACATGACCAAGGATAGCAAACAAACCAGTACAGATGAGGAAAACAATTAAAGGAAGCGGGAGCTAAGGGAATCACAATTGGGATTGCAGACTGGGTGGTCACTTCAGTTGATAAACTGATAAATCACAATCTTGCTTGAGAACAAATCTTACCGAAAACGTGTGTTCAAGTGTGGAGAACATCCAGGTCAAGCATACTTGCAATTGGTGTCATAGATATGATAACTGAAAGATTTTTAATGGAGAGGTTGATGGATGTGTAAAATTCAATTCAACCTAGAGTAGGAAGGGGAATATGATAAAAAATCTCAAGAACATTAAACCTTGGCTCCGGTGAGGGAAGTACCGTGAAGGGAATTAAGTCAGCAAGGAAACAAAAGAAAAAAAGTGTGTGAGAGGGATCCGTTTTACATAATAATATTATTATGCTATAATATTATTATTATAATGGTAGGTACCCTAGAAAACGACGTAAAAATCAGATGCATGGACTATGCTAGGTCAGATCGCCACCTAAAAAATTAATAAACCACAGGCATTTTTTCCCTTTAATATCAATTTCCTTACATGGGAGTCTAGGCTCGCCATCCTCATATCGTAATTCGGGCCAGTTTCTGTCATCGCCCTGTCGCTGATCCATATCCGATTAAGTTAGGCTTAAGAACCTAACCTCCCACAGATTTGGTGGCAAAGAAAAGCCAACATGCAGCATTGCGAACAGTTCCAACTTCACCGCTTACATTGGCCCTCGCATACTTGCTCATATTGGCATTAAAATAATCATCAGTGTGCAAATTGGAGAGATGATTCCAAACAGACCTAGTATCTCCAATTTCCACGAGAAACTCAGACTTTCCATATTCAATGTTCATGGGAATACTACCACCTCTCGTGGCAGTCACAGGCTTTTTCCATGGCACAGTGCTTCTGACAGCTTAATCTCGAATCCTTCATGTAAGGATAGTTGTACAACCAGCTTCGCAGTAGTTAACAATACATTCAACACGATAATTAAGGTTAGAGTTGGCTTCCGAATTATCATCTCTGAGGAAACATACTTTGATTGATTGGTACAATTCTCATGACTACCGCATATTTGGCAATCTCGACATGTTTTCGGTTCGTTGAGTAATTTTATTGATTCATTATAAACGATTAACGAGTCCGGATCATTAATAGCTCCATGTCCTCAACTAAAATTTCGTTGGTACTAACTTGTCCAAATAGCAGTTACTCCAAAACAAGGGAGAGTTCAACGGACAGCAACAATGATGGAGGGAGCATGTCGGGGGGCAACTCTGGTTCTGGTACACACTTTGCGGTAAGATTCAATAACATCGGGAATGCCTTTGATAGGATCAAATCTCGCGATCTGAGTCCCTTTCAGGAAAATTAGGTTAGTTTCTGGGTGCCACCAACGGCATTAGCAATTTTCTCAGCCAGAAACAGGAGCTGTTAACTTACATATTTAGCTTATTGCATGTATTCTATAGACTGTGATGATGAAATCTGAAATCCCGTTCCCCAATGATTTATAAATCCCATCAAACTTATATATATTAGTTGTGGAAGAAAATTGTGACGGAAAGGAAACAAACGAAGAAGCGCAAGTGGGCATCAAGCCATAGTCAATGGGATATTGTTCGGAACATGCCTTCCATCGGATGGCTAATGAAGACATCAACAGCTTTACACAATCCCAAATCCTCTACCATACATATAGCTACGGACTCCCGGACTTCGCCCGGAGATCGCTAGTAATTTCAATATGGGAACAGTAAATAGCTTTAACCTCTGGTCGAACCATTTTGATCAACGGAATTAGGGCCGCCATTTGTGGATCGTCTAGGACAACGACATCTACTCCACGACGTGCAAGAGTGCCGCCGGGAGAGAGCCAATAGAGCTTAGTATTTGCCTCCATCGATTCATTAAACAAGGCCTGCTTCTCCTGGTCAAATCTTGCTTCAGGGCCCGCCAGTCCTTGGAGGATGTTGTGGTTGGTTCTCGTGATTCTAAAAGTCACCGGATTGGTCTTAGGAATATACCTGTCATATATTAGCAAATAAATATTGTGCAGGTTAGATGAGAATCTGATAAAAGCAAATCAATTCAACTTAACACCCAATTCGGAGAAAAACCTAACTAAAGCATGCCTCATCAAAGCAAACCCATCACCCTCTGGGGTCGCTTAGAAAAACGCTATTTTATGGGCGGATATTGAGGATCTCCTCCAGTCTGGCCATTTTTATATCCCCTTAGCTCATAGGCGTACTCCAGAACAGTACTCCAAGTACCCTAGTGTACCTCGCCTTAGTACTCTCTCAAGTTCTCAACCAACTGAATAGCCCCATCGGAGTGAAGCAATACCTGATTTCTGAACGAAAATGTGAGAGCTGGGTTGTTGTTAGGATCAAACCACCTTAAACACCTTTGTGGTGCGGAGTCCACTTGCTCGTGAATATCTATGAATTGTCACACGATTTTTGTGCCCACCGCAGGCTGTTATCTGAACTCACAATAACATGAAAATAATATCCAAGTCTAGCCGGAGTTGTGCGCAAATTCCGTCCTAACTGACGTTACACCCGAGCGTACAAATTTAGCATGGTGTTTAATGCTGTAGGCTTTAGCCATAGTAATGCAATATGCCCTGACATTGTACTATAGATATCCTTAACATCTATGACAGTGAGTAGGCAAATGCAGGAATCTGTGGCCTAGATTCCATTATAATCTGTGATCCCAATTCTTGAGGTTGTATCAACATCATCCCTAACTGCGGGTACCCAGTATCAGCCGGGTGTGTTTTTTTTAGAACACATTTTGCAAGATATGATGGCAGATGAAAATGAAAAAGTACCAGAAAAAATGGGAAACTCGAGGGAGAAATATCTGGAAAAAAAGTAAAAAAAGTAAAAAGCAAAACAAGTATCATAGAGATGGGAAAAAGGGGGTGGGTGAAAGGAAAAAAAAAGGGTGGGTCATTATAATATTATTATGAACTAGAATGGGGATCGCAGCCCGGACAGTACCCCTCACTTGACATCCCAATAGAAGTTTTTTTTTTCTCATGATAAGAAATCAAGCTTTAAGGAGTGTGTATTCGAGTATCGTAACATACAACCTCTAAGTCAAGCATACTTGGTAGATGTGTTAAGCAAGGAAAGATCTTTGATGAAGAGCTTAATAGATGTATTATATTCAATGAAACCAAGAGAGAGAATTAGAGAAAGAATTTTCACCATGGTGGAAATCGAGATTAAGCTGGAAGAGGAATAGTACTAAATATCACAATAATTTGTGTTGAGAATTATTAAAACTAACACAATGGCAGTATTCAAAGAAGAGTAGGCAAGCTTATATGCATGACTGGGAGATGCAGGCATACAAACAATAGATCAAAGTAACAAGAAGTAAGTGTAAAGTAGAATATAATTATCAAAGCTATTAAGAATAAATTATTAAAACTAGGTTTATTTGTTCAAAACCCATTACCAATCCAGTAGATATTGGTGACAAAGAGCTGACTAGTAAATACCTGAGGAAACAATATATATAATATTATGAGAGAAATGCAAAAATGAAACATAAAAGTAACAGTATCTTGGAAATTTGTAAGTGGTACAGGTACTCGGTTAACTATTTAGTTTAGTTTTGTGTTATGTTTTGTATAAAGAGCCCTCCTCGGATAGTTAGTTCTTAGCAATGGGGAACGATACTTCTCTTCTGCTTCTGCTTCTTTCTTTGTATTACGATAGCACTAGGACTCTGCCTACATTACCGATAGTATGAGACCTTTGTCTTCAATCGGACATGCCTATGGTAAGTTTTCTCTAACTCTTCTCTATGAAGGGATTCGCTTGGCATAACGATATTGTTGCAATAAAGATAAAGATTGTAAAAGTGTTTTATATTCATTAAAGTAAAAAGTAGGAAAAGTACTTAGAATTCAATCTAATTTTATTTAAACTCGTACTGCCAATTCTGGCATACGATGAGCCCCAGGGCCTAGCTCCCAGGTTGTCGCATCCCAGATACCTCTAAGGACGAACTAACTAAACCTCCAACCCTGTACCTCAAACATGCCCGTACCATGTCCCACTATGAACACTAAATACCAAGCCATCAATGGTAAAGAAAAGCCCTGCTCAGACCAGCCTACCTGCCAGCCAGGTTACTCGTACAAAATACAAATGTTCCACTACCGACACCTGAATGTGACCCCGCAAAAACCTCCTCCACAGTAGAATCCCACCCGAGCGCCCCCAGCTAATCATCCCAGGACACCCCGCTGACTTCCCCAGCACACATCCGCTTTCCCAACCAAAAGAAATACCCAATTGCCAAGGGCAAAGATCCAAGGGAAAGCCGACTTACAGGGTGAAAGGCTCCCTAGCCAAGGGGATATGAACTGTCGTAGAGAATCAGGAGGTCACCGCACCAGCAGGGAAGCCTAAAATCCTTGACGAAAGCAGCCAGAACAAGATATTCCGCAAGCCGCCAGCACTTGACCGAACAAGCCCAGGTATTCAACTCTTGCTCTAACTCCTCAGCTCGCTCCGCAGGTGGCAAACCGGCCGTGGACTCTGTAGTAGCTGGTTTGTGGTAGCGAACTGGCGAAGCCGATGACTCTTCTGAGTTGGAAAAAGGTGGCACAGGTGAGGTCTGGTCTTGTTTGACCCAGCACGTCTTGTTTTTCTTCCTCTTTCCACCTCCATGTGCAGGTATAGTAACAGGAGTGAACGGGCCACCCTCATCACTACCCACTACCACAGGAGCGACGCTACCAGAGGCGTTACCCCTATCAGCCAGAGGCTCAGCCCCAGAGGACTCAGGCACCTACCCCCCAGCAGGAGGTAATACAACTGCAGCTGGTCTCACCATACCAGGATCCACCCCTTCCAAACCAGAAACAACCGCCTCAACTGGCCCCAACAAATCCAGAACCGGTCCACCCATACCACCAACTACAGCCAAAGCTGCAGGAGGGGCTGGTATAATTGGTGGCATAACTTTCTCCCGAAGAAGCCCCTCCACTGGACCCTGAGAAACCTCAAGGTCTAGTCCACTCCCCCAAGCCAGACCAATGTAGTAACTGAAGCGAGCAAGAGGACAGGCGAAGAGGAGATCACTGTGGGAACTTCAGCCACCAACATCATGATAGAACTGCGATTAATAGCACATTGACTCTTGAGAGCAGCTGACAAGGCAGATATCCCTTTCCCAGCACAATGAAATTGCTGAGAAAGGACAGAGATGTGATACCGAAGGCAAGAGACCTCGGCCTCTATGGTGAAGTTCTTCTCAATGGCATAAGACAGAACCACCGACGAAGGTAAAGCAGATGTGGCAGAGGGGGGGGAGGCTCACTTAGCCATTGCGACTGTGAGGAGGTGACCGTAGTGAATAAGTAAAAGGATAAGTAGAAGGAAGAAAAGACTTCCAGCAAATGTGGGAGGAGGTATAACAACGAAGTCCCCGAAAGGTATTTGAAGTTAAAGACTTGAATCCTATCGTGAGATAGAAATCAAGGACTCTGATTGGATTGACACTGAACCTTCACTACAGACACTGGGTGAAAGAGGGAGGCAAAGTACTTAGAACAAAGCGTGAAGAGCCTATTCTCCTCGGCCGCATCGGCCTCTTTATATAGTGTTCTTCCCGCCCATTGTCATGTGACCCAAAGTAGTCACATGTGCAAAACCAAATCATAACAAACTAGTCATGTGACCAAAGTGGTCACATGCTCAAAACCCATGACCTCATAGTAAGGTCATGTACAAAAACTGATGAACCAATGATAACAGAATAAACAAATCATATGACGCGACTCAGTCATATGCGTGAAACTCATGATCTCATAACAAGGTTATGTGCAAAACATAAATCATATGTGCAAGGCATACCCACAAGGCATAATCGCAAGGCATACTCATGAGGTACACGTCCCATGACTCATATTTAAGCTATGTGCAAAAGAATCACAAATTCCACATATAATAAACCATCCCACTCGAATGAGTCATATGTGTGAAACAATAACATACCTGTGACTCATAACAATGTGTCATGTGAAAAGCCTTTCCTTGCCAAGTCACATTCGTGACATTTTGTTTTAAGTATCTCTCTCATACTTGATTTGTATTAAGTATTATTTGATACTTAGATTTGTTTTATGTTTTGTTTTAAGTATTGTTTTGATACTTAAGTTATTTTATTAAATTGTATTGCTTGATACCATTGATGAAGTTTCGTTCATGCCGGATATAAACAGATTTGTGTATTTAAGACCCTCGGATTCCGCAATGAAAAAGGCAGACTTTGACAGACGGTATTTCAATTTACTTGGTTGAACGGTTACTTTTTAGATTTCTTAGTACAACTTTGAAGCCTGCTTTAGTTTGCTTCTCTTGCCTACTCTTGGGAAGAGCCCAACACTTTTCAACTATTATACTTTATCCCAAAACATGATTAGCATCTTATAAACATGTTACATAAATCTTTTAACTCTACATATATAATTCATAAATTATGGAAACTTTCAGGCTTCTATAAACTGAGACTAGATTTAGTTTATTTCTAGCTTCATTAATTATGATGTAACAAAAGACAACTGGTATTTGCAAATAATTTAGTCGACAAATATTTATAATACCATATTAGGAGAATCTAGACGAACAAGTAAAATTGTATCTAATATGTTTCAATGCTTCTAAATAACTATTTACTATATTATTACCTTCATTAGCAATAAGGAAGACAATTGAAAAAGATGTTGAATACAAAAATGTACATATTGTTTTGAATTGAAATGTTATTTCTCAAAATACTATTATTCTTAAAAAACAATCTGCATTGAGGAAAAAGAAAATATAAAAAGAGAGACTCATATTTCTTTAAACTACAATAGTCAAGATCTTGTACTAATTTTGTTACTATTACAAAATATATTTATTCTTATAATGAGTAATATTTATAAATAGAAATAATATATAATATATTTTACTCCATATACTAGTACAACTTATTGTAAGAATCCCTCTTTAGACAGTTAGTTTCTTGGTGACGGGGAATGATACTTCTCTTCTCCTCCATTATCTTTTCTTATTCTAACGACAGCACTAGGCCTCTGCCTCCGTTTCCGATAGTATGAGACCTTTGTCTTCTATCAGGAACGCCTATCATAATCTTTCTCTAACTCTTCTTCGTGAAGAGTATTCTTTGCGTAATGACAATAAAGGTAGTAATAGTAATAAAGATTATACAGGTATTTTATATTTGTTAAAGTAATAATTAGGAAAAGTACTTAGAATTCAATCTAATTTTATTTAAACTCATACTGCCAACACTGGCATACAACCAGCCCCCACCAGTACAGGGATGCCGCTAACTGGTATACCACTAATCCTAAGCTAACCAGGTCTATGGCCCCGCACCTGCCATCCCTGAGTCATGCCCGTACAAGACCTAATTACAAGACCATCAAACAACCCAGCATCCTCCCCAGTCCAAGTCGGTAGCACCTCACATATGAAGGCAACCAGCACTAAGCGTAGGCAAAGTCAAGCAAAAGACCGACCCGACTAAGTTCCTCATCCAACAAATATAAAATCACTACCAACCGGTCTGAAAACCATCCCGTCAAACCTCCACTACAGTAGAAAACCAACCAAACACACAAACTAAACCTACAGGTGACATAATGGCAGGGAGGAGGTAACCAACGTGTCAAGCTCTCGTACCCGCATGCTAGGCCATCGACCCTATGAGCCTACTTTACCGGTTGCCTCCTAGGAGCGTACTGGTGAGGAGGACTTGTACCCGCTACCTGTCCTACAAACAAAACACCATAAGTAAAGGAAATACATGGAGGTAGTAGTGGACCAACAAGGTCAGTAGTGCCTATCTCCCACCCATGGTACCATGCGTCCTTCCACCAAACCCGTAGCCTCACCAAAGAAATGAAACAAACCTCACAAAACCCAGCATGCAAGACCCAAACAAGTCCAACCAGGTAGCCGCAACCCACTATCCGCACAAGTGGCTATCAATCAACTGGTGAATTGGGGAGCTTTACAGCACTCAGCAGCTTCGCCTAACAGCCCAAGCCAGACTGGAAACATGTAATTAGACCTAGCCCAACCTGATACAGACCCGACTGGTGTTCGCAAGTGCCTCTTCCCCTCCAAGCAGCACCCTTCAAGCCCCACACAGCAGACATGACAGGGCCCATCCAGCCCACCCAGTCCGCCAGACAGATCAACCATCCGACAGCCACAGGACAGCCTATACCTAGCACCACCAGGTAGCCACTGGCTTTGGCCAGGCCAACAGAGCACCGACCCCGGATACCTTAAAGCCGAGGGGGCCTACCTGCCACAGTAGAAAGCCACAAAGGAGGTAGTGCCAATACCCGAATGCATCAGTACCAGCCATACCATTCAGCCCAGTTGAAGCGAAGTCTAACCGAGCCGGGAAAGAGTAGGCCGAGCCAGCTAAAGCCAGCTACTCAAGTTCTTCAACAGGCAAAGACCAAACGACGGGCAAGAGGCGCCTCAAACTGACTCAACAAGAAGGGGAAGGGCTACCAAACAGAAGCAGACAAACAGAAGGTACACCCCACTTTCAATGGGTGAAGTAGCCAACCACAATCCACAAGTCAAACACCCAAACGCACAGACAATGTCATTGTCTGGCAGCCAATCGTCCCACACCACCCTAGGTAGCGAAAGCCAGCACTCCATGGGGCAAGAGTTTTTAGGGTTAAAGCCATCCCCATGGGGGTGAAGAGGATACACTTGACTGAACTACCGTAAACGCCGTAAAGACAAAACTCTAAGGAAACGGTGATAAACAACATCATAAAATTCCGACCGTAGAAATGAAGAAGTAACAAGGAGGGGCTGGGCGTGTACCACCCTGCTACCTGAGGAATGATGCGGCCAGTACGACCAGTTAAAACTTGGGAAGGTCATCAGTCTAACCCAAGGTCATTTTGTATCACGAGAGCTAAGGGCTCCATTATAACCCAACACCAGGAGCTGGCCCAAAGAACGACAAGGATGATCCCCCAAATACAATATTCTATCCCCTCCAAGTGAACACGAAACTTGCAAGTAGGCGATAGACAGGAAGCCAAAGGCATTTTGGCGAAAGGGGCTTGTAAGCGGCCATGATAAATAGCTTAAAGTGCCAGCATCATGAGATAAGCAGCAGGCAACAAGACTCAAAGCAAACAAGTGATATGCAATGCAACACTAACAGACCTCAACACTAAGAACTACAGGAATTACTGAGGGAACTCAGATATCTCACCTAGAATCCAAGGTATCTAGGCCTATTTTATGTGCGAAAGAATTGCTCGGGGTGAAGTGATGGCAAGAAGTTGGAAAAGTACTTATCATTCAATTTAAGTTTTATTTAAACTCATACCAGCAACACTGGCTTATGATGAGCCCCCACCAGCACAGGGATACCACTAGCCAGTATACCACTCATCTCAAGCTAACTAAATCTACCACCCCACACCTACCATCCCGAAGTCATGCCCATACTAGAACTAATTACAAGACCATTAAACCACGCAGCGACTGGCCTGGTCTAAGTCCATAGCTTCGCTTGTATGAAGTCAGCCAGCACTAAGGGTAGCCGAAACTAAGCAAGAGACCGACCTGGCCAAGTTGCTTGTCTAACAAACATAAAATCACTACCACCTAGTCTGAACACTATCCAGTGAAACCTCTACCACATTAGAAAACCAACAAGCATAAAAGCTAAACCTACAGGTGATACAATGGCAGGGAGGAGGTAACTAACATGTCAGCCTCTCACACCTGCATGCTAGGCGGGCAACTCTATGAACCCACTTTACCGGTTGCCTCCCAAGAGCGTACCTGTGAGGAGGACCTGTACCCGCTGCCTGTACCCCAAAACAACACAACATAAACATAGGAAATACAAAGAGGTAGTGACAGAGAGAAGAGGACAGTGGGGCCTATCTCCCACCAAAGGTACGATACCTCCTCCTACCAAACCTGTAGCCTAACCAAAGAAACCCAAACAAGTCCAACTAGGTGGCCGCATCCCACTATCCGTACAGGTGGCTATCAGCCAGCTGGTCTGTCGGGGAGCTTTACAGCACTAAGTAGCTTAGCCCAACAGCCTAGTTTAGACCAGAAACACTTAATTAAACCGCGCCCAACCTGACGCAGGCCCGACCGGTGCTCGCAGGTGCCTCTTCCTCTCCAATCAGGCCTCTCCAAACCCTACACACTAGACGCCGCAGAGTACACCCAGTCCCCTCAGCCTTTCAGACAGATCAACCATCTGATAGCCAGAGGACAGCTTATACCTAACCCCATCAGGCAGCCACTGGTCTTCGCCACGCCAACAGAGCCCCAACTCCTATTACCTTGTAGCCGAGCGGGTTCCTCAGCCACTGCTGTAAGCCACAAAGGAGGTAGCACCTATATCCGAAGGCACGAGCACCAGCCACACTATGCAACCCAGTCAAATCGAAGTCTAACCAAGCTGGGATAGAGTAGACAGAGCCAGTCAAAGTCAGCCCCACAGGTCCGGCAACACAGACTGAACGAGGGGTAAAAGGCAGCCCCAACTGACATAACAAAATGAGGGAGGGCGAGTGAACAGAAGTAGACAAACAGAAGCTAGGTCGTACTTGCAATGGGTAAAGCTACCAATGACAATCCATGACTGAACCACCCAAACGCACCAATAATGCGAGTATCTGGTACCCAAATATTCCAAACCACCCCAGGCAGTAATAGAAACCATACCAGGGGGTTAGATCTTTCAGGGTCAAAGCCATCCCTACTGAGGTGAGAAGGAGACACCAGACTGAACCACTGTAAATGCCGCAAGCACAAAAGCTCTAAGGGAACGGTGATAAACAACATCATAGGATCCCGACCATAGAAACATAATGGACTGAGGTGGGGCCGGGCTGGTATTGTCATGCCACTGGAGGAATGATGCAGCCAGTACAACGAGTTAAAACTTGGGAAGCTCATCAGCCGAACCCAAGGGTGTTTTGTATCATGAGAACTAAGGACCTGATTAAAACCCCAGAAAACCATGAGGTGGCCCAAAGAACGACACAGTTGATCCCTGCAAACGCAATATTTTATTCCCCCCAATCGAATGCGAAACCTGCGAGCAGACTATAGATAGGAAGCCAAAGATATTTTACTGAAAGGGGCTCGTAAGTGACAGTGATGAAGTGCTGGAAGTGGCAGAATCGTGAGATATCCCTCAGGTGATGAAATGAGAAGCAAACAAGTAATCCGCTATGAAAAACCTAACAGACCTCAATACCAACAACCCAAGGAACTACTGAGCGAACGCAGATATCTTCTCCAGAATTCAAGTCATCAAGGCCCATTGTGAGTGTAAAGGAAACGCTCAGGATGAAGTGACGGCAAGGATGAGGAACTGTACTTAAAACAAAGCATGAAGAACATATCCTCCTCAGCCGCATCAACTTCCTTATATAGTGTTCTTCCCACTCATAGTTATATAACCCTAAATAATCACATGGGCGAAACCAAATCCTAACAAACTAATCATGTGACCAAAGTGGTCACATGCTCAAAACCCATGACCTCGTAGCAAGGTCATGTGCAAAAATTCATAAACCAATCACACCATAATAAACAAGTCATATGCGCTAAACCCATGACCTCGTAGAGGTCATGTGCTAAACATAATTCATATGCGCAAGGCACACTTACAAGGCACACTTGCAAGACAAACCCACTAGACATACATCCCATGACTCAAATTTGAGCCATGTGCGAAATATAACAAATCATGACATAATGAACTATATGACCGAAACAAGTCATATGTATAAAACAATCACATACCTATGACTCATAATCATGAGTCATGTGAAAACCTTTTCCGTACCAAGCCACATTCATGACACTTATACTCTAGCACTGATACTATTTGGGTCAGGCATAAAATGCTGACTGGAGATTTTACGTAGATTTAGTTGGGACCGGTTGAACTGATACAAATTACAATAAGATAAACCAGATATTCTCAATTGCATTTAAGTTCATGATAGAGTAAGAAGTACAGTACTAGATTAACTTTAACAAACAATAGCCCTAATTTCTGAGCTCAAGCTTGTTGCGTTACTACAGTCGGCACCATATGTGGACTACTATCTAGGACCTTATACCTGGGAAGAAAGGCCCTGCATCATTTAAACATTTTCTTTTATAATCTGGGCAGTGCTTTCACTTTTTCCACGGAGTACTATAGATCGACCCTATGGCAGACAACATTCTTCAATCAAATTAGCTCCCAAGGACTGACCACAAAGGTAAGACATTTGGATAAATTCTGAGTACAGTGAATAAATCGAGTTAACGATGCAACTTTATAAGCGGCTGTACAGACCAGTGTGTCAGCATTCTTCGAGTCAATCACCAGTGTTGACTATCTGGAACAATTAAAGCAGGACTCGATAAAGCGTGACTTACAGTGTGCCTTGGACAAAACAGAAACAATAAAGGAAGCGGGATATCCTACAACAAAGGAGGAAAGAAAGAAGATATTACAGCAGTTGAATAAACTAGAGCAGCAGCGATCAAGATGAGTCTGGAAAGAAGCTGAGATACTCTCTGGACTCAAAGATCCAGAAACACGAAAGCGTTATCCGGTACCCAAAGCCGCCACTGAAGTACAACCAGCCGAATCCCCTCCCCTAACTCCTTCACTTAAGCAGCTACATGAAGGATTGGCTGTGGCAAACAATATTTCTTTTAAGCCACGGAAGTGCTTACCATGTAAACAGCAGCGCATCAATTGGTATCATCTGTTACTTTGGTCCAAAATTGATACTGCAGCTGTAAAGAGCCAATGGCGAGCCAGAGTAATTGTTAAGTGTTTGCGGAGTACATTTATGGTATCTGGAGAGTTTGATACACTGGCCCTAAGTATAGTTTAAAACTGCATTACACGAGGCAGTCTTGGACAGAAGGAGAAGATAAAACAAAGAGTTGACTCTAAGCATCTAATGATTGGTGGGAATAAGGGTGGACAAGACTTTTTGGAAATGCAGTATCCGCTAATTTTCACTAAGTTGCATGAGATTTTAGAAGGATTAAGAGAGGCTGGACTTCATGTAAATGTACTGGTTACTTGCAATGTGATTATTGGAGTAATCCACCAAATGAATCTGGCAATATTGGACACCATACAGAATAGGCAGACTGGAGTAACATTCAAGATCTCATCGAGTATAGTGCAGTGATATCTGAGTGGGATACTTAAATAGAGCTATCATGCAAGTACAAAAGCAAGCTAAAAGCTTTCACTTACCTGGGACCAAAATTGTAATGTGTTCACAAGGTGCTAATCATGTTATCGGTAAAAGGTACGATAGTTGGCAGGTGGCCTGCTCTTCCAGTGAGGAGGCGAGAGCTGAGAACTAAAGGAGGCTCCGAGGGTGTACTGAGATACAAAGAAGTAACTGTTCAACCAAGTATATTGAAATACTGTCTGTCGAAGTCTGCCTTTTCTATCGTAGAAACAGGCGGTCTTTAAATACACAAATCTGTTCAGGTCTAGCATGAATAAAACTAATCAAAGGTACCAATCGATACTATTTGGAAAGACTCCTTAAGTATCAAAGTGATACTTAAAACAAAACATAAAACAAACCAAGTATCAAACGATACTTAAAACAAACCAAGTATCAAACGATACTTCAAACCAACCAAGTATCAAACGATACTTAAAACAAAACATAAAACAAAACCAATAACCGAGTACCCGTACCGGTTACATTCCCCAAAACAAAACAACTGTTTAAAACCAACAAAAACCTAATAATCATCAAAAACATCGGCTAAAGAATCCATGGCTTCGAACTCCGCCATCTCTGGTTCATCATAAGTGTCATACCAGGGACAAGTCGAAATCCTAAGAAAACACTTAGACTCGAAGAAATCTAAGTCACAGTAGTCACGAATACCAGATTCGTGCTGTATATCAACCCAAGGATCATCGCAATCAGGACAGTAGTCAATCCAGAGGATTTCGAAATAGTCATCAAGTTGGATAGCATCACGGTTCAACAACAGTCCAACAACCTGTTGTCGCTGCCTCACATTGAGCTCCACATAGTTTGACATCGTTATGGTATTCGGATGGTGATTGGTGACTAGATAAAGTTGTCGAGGGCCTGCTCCATAGCTTGATTTTCCTCATCGCTGCTTTCGAATTCCGACTCAAAGTGTGGTGCCCAAAATCCATCTCTAGCTTCGTGTTCTGCATACCATCGCTCAGTTTCTGGCATTGTAGGTGTCCAACACATGGTAATATAATTGATTGTTGGGGGGAGGGATTCGTTTGGCATGTTGTCTTTCCACTATCCGTTCATCATATCCATAGCGTGCTCAAGCCCTTCCAGTGGTTTCCAACTGTTTTCACTCGTCGGATATCCTTTCCATTTGACTAGGAACTGATCATTTCCATGCCAAAGGCGGTGGTCTGTGATTTCTTCAACTTCCCATTCATCCTGCTTATCGATGATGATAGGTGCATGCCGAGAGTGGATTCTTCCAGGAAACTTGGAGTCGTCATTTGGATGGAATCGCTTGACAGCTGAGGCGTGAAAGGCTGCAGTATTGCGGCGGTACATGCGTCCATCCATCTGGACAGTGTAGTTCTCTGTATGCTCGTCAAAAGGTATGACTTTGAAGGGTCCGCACCATTGGGGTTGCAGTTTCTTGCTGCGTCCGACATTGGTAATGAACATATTACCATGAACCATGAGCATGTCTCCTGGTGAGATGGGAACATGGTTGCGTCGTCGTTTCTGGGCAGTAGTGGTGCTTCGGCATCGGGCAGCCTTAACAGCTTGGAAGGCATTGTTCCAAATTGCTTGGTGGCGGTTTAGATGGTCATCAGAGGCAGGGACTGAGGAGTTCTTGAATAGAGTTGTTGGTAGGAGAGGGTATTGGCGGCCAAAAAGAGCCTTGTATGGTCACATCCCCAAAGTATCTGAAAATCTGGCGTTGATATATGCAGCGAGCTCAACAAGGACTGGTTCCCAATTGGTTTGTCGTTCATTGATCATATTCCTAATTCCGGTCTTAACTTCGCGAATCTTTCTTTCTGCTTGGCCATTCGTCCCATGATGTCCAGGGGCAGCCATGATGTGGTTTATTCCGAGGGAGGTTAAGGTTTGCTTCCAGAATCTGGCGGTAAAACAGGGATCTGCATCACTAACAATAGATAAGGGGTACCCATGGGGGGTAAACAGGTATCGTTTGAGGTTATTCCAGGTGTCTTTGGAGGAAACGGTAAGCTTCATTGGTATGAGCCATGTGTATCCAGAGAATCGGTCCACAGCTACCAAGATGGTGTCATATCCAGCGGATTTATGGAATGGTCATGCAAATTCGATGGCATATGATTTGAATATTTCACATGGTAGTTGGAGGGTCTGTGCTTTTCCTTCAGGTAGTTGTGTTCGCTCCTTATTTGCCTGGCAGGATTCACATTGTTTGACAAAATCGTGGAAGTCCTTTCACATTTCAGGCCAGTAAACATATTCTGAGTCATATTGAAGGTTGCGGTCCGCACTGTGGTGTCCTCTGTTGTCAATCTCGGATATGACATATTCTCTAATAGTCCTTCCATTGAACATATGGACTTTTGGTATGTATAGACAATGTTCACAGTAACGGGTGCTGGTAAAGACCATTCCGTTGGATATGTTGTAAGGGGCGAGGTCTCCATGCCTGCAGCTATCCATGGCTTTGAAGTAAATTGGGTCATAGCGGTATCCAGCTATCATTTGGCTTCGGAAAGAGGAGGTTAATTCTTCAGTGGTTGATCTAACATCTCGTTCATCCTCAATTAGGGATCCTCTGGTTGGTTCGATAGGGGCTCCCTCTTCCTCAAAGGCTTCGCAGAGTTGACGCCAATGCTCGGGAATAGTAGGGGGTATGACCGAGACAATGGTTTCATTGTTGTATACTCGTAAGGGTCCACCATATAGTGGTCGTGAATCGATTATGGGAGGAGAGGATGGCGTCGCTGACTCTAGGGGGCGTAAATAAGATATTGCATCCACGTAGGCTGCTGCTTGTTCGAGTTCTTCAAGACCTTGGTATCGTGTTGGAATAGGATTAAGGGTATGAGGAGGTTGGGTCGATTCATCTTCATTGATCATCTCTTCTGCTCCTTCTACGGTATCGAAGCTGGTGTCTTTGGAATCGTCAGCAGGCATATAATACGGTTGCTGGTGTCTGTTGCCGAACATGATCTCAGTCTGGTAAAACGGGCAGGTGTCGTGATAGCAGTGGGACCAGTGGAGTCTGCTTTGTTCAAGTTCATGAGGAGGTGTGCTGCGGAGTGTGCAATTGTCTTTCCATTCTTCATCAATGTCCTTTCCTCGTTCTGTTCCGGCAGCGCCGTATATGGTGTAAGAGAAAGGATTGGAGGGAGCGGCAGAGCTGGCAGTAGCCATCGATGGTTCTGGTTCATAGGAGGTGTTGTCAGAACTGTCTTCGCTTTGTCTTGTGTGGTCGTGAACGAGAGGGGGGTCTGCGATGTCTGCATTCTCATATAGGCGGGTGAGAGCATCAGATAAATAGTTTGTTCTTCCAGGAGTATAGATAATATTTGCATCGTATTTGCTGATTTCACCTATCCATCTTGTTCTTCTCCTTCTGGGTATCTTTTCTGTTTTTAGATTGGTGAGGGGTTGGTGGTTAGTAACAATAGTGAAGGTATTGCCCACGAGGATGTGGTTGAAAGCGGCGAGGGCATCAATCCCAGCAAAGGCTTCCTTGTCTGTTGTTCCATAGTTCACCTGTGAATTAGTGAACTTTCTGCTGTGTAACGCGGCCGGTCTTGCCGTTTCATGGGAGGCTCGTTGCCCAACCCATGCTTCAACTCCAACATCGGATGCATCAGTAATTAGCCATATCGGTTCTGGTTTACTATAGTTGATAGGTTGAATAACGTTGGCGTTTTTAATCAATTGCTTGATGTTGGTAAAGGCTTGGTCATGAGTGTGGGTCCAGACAAATTCTGCATTGCCGGTAAGGTCTGTGAGCGGCGCTGTCACAGTGGCCTAGTGTGGGAGGAACTGGGAACTATAATTGACAAGTCCTAGGAATCGCATGAGTTCCTTTTGATTCCGAGATGTTGACCATTCTGTTAAACAGGCTATTTTTCCAGGGGCTGCGTGTATTCCTTCATCATCTATGACATGTCCCAAGATAGCGAGTTTATTGGCAAACACAATTGCCTTGTTTCTGCTAGCGTAGAATTTAGCTTCCCTTAGTTTGGTGCAAACCAGTCCTATATTGTAGGCATGTTCTATTTCGGTGTTCGAGAAGATGAGAATATCATCAATGTAAACCCAAACAAAATGGTGGAGGTATTCGCTCAGGAGGTCTTCCATAATTGGCATAAAGGTGGCGGGTGCATTCATATCACCTTGTAACATAACTTGGCTAATGAAACTTCCGAAGCATGTTTTGAAACTGTTGTAGTGTTCACTTTCTGTATCTAATCTTGTTTGGAAGTAGGCATCGCTTAGGTCAATCTTACTTCGGAATCTAGCCCGTCCAACTGCATTTAGGATCTGGGTTTGGTTTCGGATAGCGGAGCTGTCCATAACCGTGTTTTCGTTCCGTAGTTTGAGATCGACCAAGGGGTGGATTCTTTTGCCATCTGCTTTGGGTTGAACAAACATGGGAGCGGCACCTGGGGCTTCTGCCCGGTAGATGACTCCTCTTCTTTGTTGTTGGTTGATCCAATCACAAAGTGGGCTTTTGTATGCGTCAGGAATAGAGTAGGTGGGTTGGTTCTTGATATTGGAAGGGTCTCGGAGGCGGATGTGGTGGTTCACCTCTCTCATAGGCAGTAGTTCTTCGGGTATTTGGTCAGGGAAAATGTCAGAGTACTCATCCAATAGTCGAAGGGCAGTCGCTTCACAGACTGCGGCTCGGTATTCTCCGCTTGTTGGCTTGCATGAGACTCTAACCTTCTGCTCAGGGAAATCGATAGTTGATTCCCCACACCTGATTATAGCTTTGTGGCGATTTAGGAATGGCATGCCTATTAGGGTATCGTATTTGGCTAAGTTTCCAACCAGCATTTCCTGGGGGGGTAGGACTGCAGAACCAAGTCGAATGGTCGCACTACAAGTTTTATGGCTTGTGGATCGTGATCCTTTTACTGCCATATTGACTGGTATGGGTTGGTTGAGGTCTCGAGTGAGGAGTCCATGGACAGAGAAAAAGGCATTACTGATCATGTCTCTTCCGATTACGCCAGTGTCGAATAGGACTCGAGCCCTTTTGCGATCGATCAGGATAGTGCCTTCTAAAGCGGTGTGTGCTTTAAATGTAGCCGGAGGTAGAACACTATTGCATTCCACATCGATATATCCGATATGGATCTCTTCATATTCACTGGATTGGGTGTTATCGCATTCAACATTGTTGGCCGACACTTCTCGCTTAATTGCCTTTCCTTTTCCTTTCTTTGTAGGACAGTTCTTTGCCATGTGCCCTGTTTTCCGCATTCAAAACATTCTCCTTTTTGCCGTCTCGATTCTTTGGAGGATTTTGTTTTCTTCTTAAAAGCCTGTGGGGTATCGTCTGCAGAGTTGTTGGAGGCTTTATGTTGTGGCTGGCTGTTCCTATTAGAGGGCGTCTGTGTTTTGTAGGCCTTGGTCTCATGGAGAATGGCGTCCTTTCGTTCTGCTCTTGCAATTATTACTGTCATATCGTTGCCATCTTCCTCGAGTGGTTCTACTTCTCGCCGGAGGGTAGGGTGCATGGTGTCGTAGAATCCTTGCTTCAGGATGTATTTGAAGATACTTCCTCTCCCCATTCGGTCCTTATACATTAATAGGTCCGTAGCCACGTGGGTGATTCGCTTGACATGCGTTCCGTTAACTTGCTGGAGCTGGTTGAATTTGTTGTATAGGAGGTGGTTGGTTATAGAGGATTGGAATCGTCCTTTCAGGTAATCGAGAACTGTAGATCCTCTTAATCTTATATTCCCGCTGAAATCCTTATAGCATTGGTGGTATGCGTCGGTGGCCTTTCCTTCGCAGAATGATTCAATCATAAGTCCGGTTGTAGGGTCTTCCACATCTTTTCCTTGTAAGAGTAGGAAGTGTGAGAGTTCTGTGGCCCATGGTTCAAAGGCTTCAGGTTTGAGGTCTTTCCCTTCGCCTGTGAACTTCGCTGGGAGGTGCAGTTTAAACTTAGGGGGTTCAAATGCTGCGGGTACCTCCTCTTCTTCAGGCCTTGCCCGAGATTTCCCTCCTCCAGAAGGCTCTCCTCCTGTGCTAGCTATATCTGATTGGCTACGAGATTTGGGATCGTTTGGAGGTTCAAAGGAAGCCTTCTTTGCTGGAGTAGAAGGGAATTCTCCGGGAGGTTGTGTATCTTCCGTGTTTGCAGGATTACCCCGCTCTTTAGTAGAGCGCCGGGGTTGTTTCCTTCTTGTAAGGTCTTGCCGTGGGATTTGCTTCCCACTCCTGGTCGTCAAAAACTCTATCTTGGATTTGAGATGAAGCCAAATGTGCTGTGATTCTGCCACTTCTCTCCGCTAGCGTTCTGAGGTGGATATCGATAGGTTGATCAGGCCTAAATCCGGCGACAGGTTCTTAACCACTTGCTGAGGTTACAAAAATGTAACGTGTTCGCAAGGTGCTAATCACGTTATCGGTAAAAGGTACGATAGTTGGCAGGTGGCCTGCTCTTCCAGAGAGGAGGCGAGAGCTGAGAACTAAAGGAGGCTCCGAGGGTGTACTGAGAAACAAAGAAGTAACCGTTCAACCAAGTATATTGAAATACTGTCTGTCGAAGTCTGCCTTTTCTATCGTAGAAACAGGCAGTCTTTAAATACACAAATCTGTTCATGTCTAGCATGAACAAAACTAATCAAAGGTACCAATCGATACTATTTGGTAAAACTCCTTAAGTATCAAAGTGATACTTAAAACAAAACATAAAACAAAACCAAGTATCAAACGATACTTAAAACAAACCAAGTATCAAACGATACTTAAAACAAACCAAGTATCAAACAATACTTAAAACAAAACAAAAAACAAAACCAATAACTGAGTACGCGTAACGCTTACAAAAATTGCTATCAAGTCTTTCTCCGACTAGTCTTTATGGTTCATACCGAGAATATTCATCAAAGTCTGATACTGAATTGCGATCAATCTGGAGTTATCCTTATACCGACTGGGTCAGATCACATCCATAATCTATGTGGATTTAAGCAAGTTGAGCTTTACGGTAAGGAAGAAAGGCGCACCTTTACTTCCCTAATTACAACCTTGATTGATGGTGGAATTTTACCTATACAGTCAATCTAGGCTGGGAAGACTCTACGATCTGTACCTGCTCTGCAGTTTCGAGGTCTAGAAGAGATTAACGGCTATTTGTTTTCCTTCAATCCTAAAAACCATTGGACTTCCTTAGCTACGATAAAGGTCTGCTTTAAAGAACTCATTTAGCCATATCATGATCAGATGATAGCCACACATGTGCTTCAAGCAAATGCAAAAATGGTTGCATATTTCAATTGTTGGAAGGTTCACAACAGTACTGCACTACTTGATTGGCTCAAAACTACCTACAAGTGACTGATTATTCTATTCATTCAAGCTGGATGCACTGGAACTTTGCAGCTCTGCGATGTTGGCTTACAGCAAGTATACAATCATCACATAAAGCTGACGGCAGCAGAATACTTCTAAAATACTGTGCAAGCTCAGTTAAACAATGATATACCGGCCATAAGTGTTGAAACAATGGACAACATTGGTGAATTGCTCAATCAAACTGCTACATGGCTTCTTGCTACTACAAGATATCTTCAAGACCCTGCCCGGACTGGTCTCATTCAGAATACAGGGAAGAGTTGCCAGATAAATCAATATGATTTATCCTAGGAGTGCACAACTACTAAAGAGTCAATCCAAGCTTCAGTGGTAGACAGTAAGGAAGTGCGCAAGTGGGTTATGGGTATTACTGAGATAGTTATGGGTGAAGAGAATAACCTATGGGCTGATTATTATATGGGTGACGATGGCAAAGATGTCCCATTAGAGGTGGTAGCACTTATAACCTATATGCCATCAACATAGGAGATCAGAGATCTTTTGGACGATGAGGGGCATGTTAGTAGAGGATATACAGGTAGTAGTCTTCCTACTGGATTTACAAGATCAATATACCTGTCCTGCAATTGTGGAATTCAATGCGCAGAGCAGTCTGATAGGGAGGATGAGAGTGAGGATAATGGAGAGGGAGAGCAAGGGCATTCAGACGGAAGTGCCGCTACTGCTGGGGAAAGGACTACTGGAAGCATAAGTCCATATTCATTGAATAGGAAGCTTTCCAGGCCAAGTGTTTAGGTTTCATGATAATAAACCACCTTCCATTGGTTTCTAATTACTGTTGATTGTAATGAGAATTGTGAGAGCTCTACTTAGGTTAAATTATTAGTGAATAGATGAGAACTGGAAACGAGATTCTGTATACAGTATAATACTGGTATAACACAATTCTGATTACATAATCTTGATTAGCTGACAGGTCTCAAAAGTTGGGATGGAACCTAATGACACTGACAAAAACACTCATTTTTAGGGATGGAACAAAGAATACTGACAGTTGACAGTCCTAAATAGTATAGATGCTACAGTAATTCAAAATATAACACAGTTTATTACATCAATTAAATACTGTATTTTCATTCTCTAGTTGTTACTGTCTTATATTATGATAGTATACTATTAATAAATTGAATATTGTAGTAGAAAGATATTTGCTCCACACCAGTTAGTATTGTGCATTGACGAAAATAACCGCGATTTAAAAGAGGAAAATCTTCGGTAATAATAACTACACTTACCCACCAATCCGCTATTATAAAAACCAATAAAAAATTAAAAGATGTAACTACATACTAGAAAGTAATATTTGGTATACTATGTATTAGCCTTAATAATTGCCTCTATTATATCCACTATTTATCCAGCTATAGTATCAAAAACCTGTGAGTCAAGAAGTTCCCCATCATAAGTGATGGTATCCACTATTGCATTCTTGGCCACATTGACATCACCCTTCATACGATATAGCTCAGAGTAGTGCTTGTGAAGTTTACCTTTCATCACCGACCATATATTTTCAATCGGATTGAGAGCTAGTGAATAGGTAGCAATTTCTATCAGTATAATTCCCTACCCTCTGAGCTATCTTCTACAAGGCAATTGAGTCTTACCATTGTCAAGGATAAAAAATATCTCTTCTTCTCTAGCCTTTTCTTTGATATTCTTCCATATCCCTAGAAAGTCATAATAATCTCAAATATCAATAATTGACTTGGTAGTAACTCTACCCCTAGCAGAAGAAGCAGGCTCAAGAAAAATAGGCAAAAGAAAACCATCAGTTTCACTATAAAAACAACCAGTCATTATCTGGCTAATCTCTTTCTCCCATCTCCTAGCCTTAGGTTCAATATAATTCTTATTCCATTTCTCATATAGGTATCTGAAAACCTATTTTCTCCTCTTTTCTCCTCTCCTTTCCACAGCTACCTCATCCACCTACCTTGCCTTCCTTCTTCACATCTCCTTTGTCCAATGCCTATGAGTTAATGCCCATTCCAACCTCTCTGGAGCTAGTCCTTATCTAAATAAACTCTCTCTTGTACCATCTACTTTATACAATTCTATTGTTTAAGTCTTCTCCTTACTGTCCTACTAGAAACATTGGGAGCAAATGGCCCTGCAATAATAGAATAGGTAGTATGACGATTATTCAGAGCTTCCTCTACCATAGCATTATTCTGTAACTTGGTATTTTTAGAATGTCTTCCTCTACCCTTATTCTCCTTACTCTCTTGGTGTTCTTTTACAATTGTATCTCTGACAGTAGTGCAGGAGATATTAAGATAGTGGGAGATTTGCTGATATCTTATCTAAGGCTTGTATAACTCGAGAATCCTGCTCCTGGTAAACTCAGAGAGATGTGTAGAGGGAATAGGTTTTTTGGTATGACTGTGAAGAATAGGAGGCAAAGTCTATTGAAAAAGAGAATTGAGCAGAATGGTTTCTTCTTGGTTGACTTAGGGCATTTCTTTTAGTTACTGTTGAGAGTGCGGAGTGATGTAGAGAGGTGGATTGCCACCCATTGTTGAATCCGGCTTAATTTTGTTAATATACAATATTAATGCACAGCTACCAAGATTTATAAATCAAGAATTAATTACTGAAAATATTACTATATTAAATTACAAATAGGAATAATTGTTTTACCAGTATGAGTTATTTGTATTATTATTGTACCATCTATAATAAGGCTATTTACAACTTTCAAAAAAACTATGAGATTTCTGAAATAATAATATTTTTCTAATACAAATACATATATTATCTCTTATGAAAACTTTAAGCTTATAGAAATTTAAGGTATAGGAGAAGACTATAATATATGGTTAGTAAATAGTAAAAGCCTTGTTGCTCAAAGAATTTCCCATCATGTTCAAATACTACAATATGCTTTAAATAATTATTATACTAATAGTCAAGTATATATGATAAGTTAGATGTATGAGATACAGTTTTTGATTGAAGCCGAAACCAAGATCACTCTCTCTATTAACTATATTATCAAATTGTAAAAAAGTATCTTTATAGGTACTAATTGGAGCAATGTTTCAAGTCCACGTTGTAGTTTACTTCTTTCCTTCTATATTCTGATATATAGATTCTTTCTAATTGTATCATTTTAGTCTTAATCTAAACTCTATAAACGTTAATCTATATTGATTTGTTAATATTTATAGCAAATCCTATATATATATTTGAGTGAAAAAAGAACTAGACCTAGTTTGGTGTACCAATATATTAAAAAAATCCAAACCAAAGTTCTGCACTTCTTGAAACTAGTATATTACCCAGAAGCTAATATAAAAGAAATATAGATTACTAATTAGTATGACAGACAATTAGAAGATGTTGGTAGTCTCCCTCAAGGTTATAAAATACATAGTCTTCCACAATATTGATTGAAAGATTATCTTGCAAAATGGTATAATTCAGTAAAGAATGAAAGTAATGTTATCAACCGCCATAGTTTATTTCTGTAAATTCAGTAAATCTTAATATTATGTAGACATTTTATGTTTAAGTGGCAAATTTAGAATAAAGATTTTATTCTAAACTCTTATTTCCAATATACTGTAAACTCTGAAATAAATACAAACAACCTGTTTGGAGAAATACTATAAGATTGTATTAATAAGATAAAAATGAAAAAAACCTTTCTTCAATAATATCATCTCTATTCAACTGCTAGATTATTAGGGTAAGTCCAATCAGCTCACATGTATTCTATTAAGATACAGTATGTCTATTAGGTTAGGGCTCTTAATATCGGTAACATTGTAAAGAAAAATAATAGAATGTAAATATAACAGCTTACAGAATCTGATAATGTAATTTATAGCAAATTCATTGAGTTGTTAGTCTTGAAAGACTATCTGCGAATAAGTCAAGTTGGGGCAGGTCC
>NW_003298883.1:81949-83850 GCF_000151645.1 Tuber melanosporum | reverse complement strand
GTGTACGACGCTGGATCCCGTAACATTCTAAGATTTGGTTCTCTCCTTTGATATCGGTTCCCTCGCGTGTGATTCGCCTTACCATCCTCATAATTCTGACTAGTGTCTGCACTAGCCATGTTAGTGATCCGTTGCCTATTTGGTTGGAGAATCCAACATCCAACAACTTTAGAGGCAAGGCAAACCCAATACGAAACATTTTCAACAGTTCTAACTCCATCGATTACACTGGCCTTAGCATGGTTGCTCATCCTGTAGTAAAGGTCATTGTTGGTATACAAATTGAAGAGATGGTCGGTAACAGACTTGGTATCTCAAACTTCAATCTGCAAGGAAATTCTACCTGCTCCCATGGCAATTACAAGCTTTCAACCGTGCAGTGCTTCTGACACCTTATCCTTGAATCCTTCGCGCCAGGATAGTTGTACAACCAGCTTCATAGTTGTTAACAATCCATTCAATATAGTAATTAACATTATTGTTGGCTTCCGAATTACCTTCTTCCAGGAAACACACTTGATTCGCTTCCTCTAATTCTCATGACCACCACACCATCGGCAATCTCGACATATTTATGTTTCTTGCATAATCTTATTGTTTCATTGTAAACAACTAACGCGTTCAGAACATCAATTGCTCCATATCCAGAACTAAAGATCTATCAGTACAAATTTGACTGAATAGTAGTTAGTTCAAAAAAACAGAGAGTTCAATTGACAGCACCAACTGCGGAGGAAGCATTTCTAGTGCATCTCAGTGTGCATCTCAGGGTATATGGCTAGAAAATGGGTGGTAAGATTTAATGACACCAGGATTTCCTTTGCTGGTGTCGAATATTGTAAGTGAGTGATATACTGCCCTTCAGGATACGGAAGCTTGTTCCTAGCAGGCAGCAACAGTATTATCGATTTTCGCAGCTGCAGGAGGTAGTGATTAACTTACATCTTCAGCTGATTGTAAGAATTCAGTATACTGTCATGATACAATCTGAAATCTCCTTCCCACAATGGTTTAATTAGCTGTGGGAAATAATTCTCTGGGAAAGGTAACTAATGAATCAGTGCAAGCAGGCATTAACCCAACCATTACTGATAAAACATCTTGAGGAACAAAGGTCAGTGTTGGGTTACTGATGGGTGTGACAGGTGTATTCTGAAATGCAATGCAGAGGCTTTCAGAATTATAAAGACTAACCACAACATCCTACAAGGAGTAGTAAATCCGCAAATGCCATTGCTGCTTCCGTTGATTGAAATGGTTCACTTGGAGGTCAAAATTACTTACCATTCCCACATGAATATTTGTGGTGATCTCATGGTAAAGCATGTGAGCCTACAGGCTGTTGTATTGCACTGAATATGGAATTAACATTGTTTACCAGGATGCGGCTCTTCACAGGGATCTGGCTCAGCGGCAAGCCACCCTTTGATGCACACACCACTTATCATACTGGGGGGGGTGTCTGTAGATCGCTAATGTCTATAAGACCAGATCAAAATTTACAGAATGCCAGTAATCAAGCCACAGCAGAAGAACCCAGTGGAAGAAAGTATCCAAAGGTTGATTAGTTACTATCAGCATCGCAATAAGTCCTCTTTCACACCTCTGCTGAGAAGCATAGGGTTGGGTACTTAATAACATGGGGAAGGCTATAAGGTAGAGTATCCCAGGAGGTAGAACATTTCAAGCTGCAGGCCTTGACAGAATATGAGGAAAGCCCGATAGTGCGATGGTATAAGTGGTTGGACGAGTGGGAGCATCCAGCCTGGTTGACTGTGGTAAAGGGTATGGCAGAGGCCATTGTGGCTTGGGAGATGGAGGATTTGTTGTTTGGAAAAAACTGGATCACTTGGTTTCTGACGAAATAAACCTCGAGGTAGGGTAGCAAAAGACCTAGTGAT
>NW_003298883.1:42247-81657 GCF_000151645.1 Tuber melanosporum | reverse complement strand
TGACGTGCTTCGCGACTGAAGGGCAGAGCTTACTCTGTCCGGTGGAATAGGCGTGTACTACATCCCATGATTATTAATAAAAGACAAGCTCATTATATGGGCTAGTATAGTGAGTTAAAAAAAAGGATTTTGCTATGTTTGGAGTATTGGAGACAGGGTGGAGCAATGAAAGTCTGGGGTTCAAGTGGTTGAGGAACATCTTTGATGTGAAAATATGGGAGAGGTGAGTATTGGCATCAACTCAAGAGTAATAAACAAAATCTAAATCTGTACTGACCAGCCTATAGTGCTGGAGATCAGTATCGCCTTTTACTACTGGATGGGCACTCATTGCATTTCAATTGGAATTATTTCAATTTTTGCTTAAATGCGAATATTATTCCTCTCTGCCTCCTGGCCCACTCAACCCATGTACTTCAACCGCAAGATATTGTAATTTTTAGTCCCTTAGAGTGCCATTATGGTAATGGCTAGGATGACTTTATTCGTAAAGCGCATGCAGGAATGAATAAAGGGGAATTTCTTCTGTTTGTATTTACTCTCTTTTCTGATTAAATTTATACTAAACTAGTAGGAAACAGGATATTAATGCCAGCCCGGAGACTGGCATTTACTCTCCAAAATGCTCTTAGTACCTGGGAGGCAGTAGGGACTATTCCCTTTAATTTGCGCTGTGCCCTTGGAGTGGTAAAGCGAAAATAGACGCAGGATGTACCTGCTGAGAGCTGCGGTATTCGAGCAGGTTCCCATATCCTGAAAGCACCCCTGGGCAGAAAGCCAGGCTACCAGAACAGCAATCTCTCTCGTAACCCGGACCACTCCATCCTCCCAACATCTTAAAGCTATCTTGTGTAGCCTTTCGGAAGGCTTTTAATAAACTATTGCGGATAAAATTGTAGAGGAGCAAGGTTACCGCCAATACAGGCAATTAATGGCCAAAGAGAAGCAGGCAATGACTTCAGACCGCCAGAAGCTAACACAGGCCACAGTGGTAACCTCCAAAACTGTAATTGAGTTACGGGAACAGCAGGAGAGGGTGGATACTGCGAAGGCAGCCCGAAAAGCGAGCAAAGAGTCCAGCCTGCCAGGGCCTTCGCAAACTGCTCAAAAATGAGCAATGGCCCTTGTTCTCACTCCCACCTAATCCCTAACGCTGATGTCCACCTTTTTGCTATCCCCAATCGCACATGAGGCCGAAGGATAAAATGGAAGCGTTAGAGGTTCGAGGTTGGGAGTGCGGGTTTAGGTGAAAATAGTGGGGGGGGGGTTCAGGAAGCAATTTTGCTGCTGGGCAAACACTAATTATTGGTAAAGCGGTTGAATTTCATTGTTCTGAACTCTAACAGAGCTTTCTTTCATATCTATTAATGTCATTCTGTTCTTTAAAACTTTATAATAGGGAAATTTACTGAGTTGTTGCTGCGGAGAGGTGCTAGGACCCTCTCATGAAATGAGACATATTGCACAATTAGGCCCGATCCGGATCTAGGTGAAGAGCCGGTTCCCCGTAAAATACGTTACGTAAAGCGCATAGATATCTTCATTAGGCATCTAATGGAACCAGTTCAACTCGACACCCAATTGAGTGCAAAAACTTACTAAAACATGTCTCATCAAAACAACCGCACCGCCTTGTGAGGTTTTTGAGAAAAAGGCACCTTTAATTGGAAGACATTGCGGATCACCTTCAGTCGGTCCATTTCTATATCCTCTTGGCTCATATGCGTACATCAGAACCATGTCCCAAGCATACTGGCACACTGTCTCTTGGTTTTCTATAAGTTCTCGAGCAACTGGATAACCCCATCTGCGTCCGGCCGCACCCGATTTCCGAAGGAGAGTGTGAGAGTGTGTGAGCGGGGTTGTGATTGGTATCAAATCATAAAAAGCACTTCCGTGTCGCTGAGTCAGCCAGCTCGTCAATGTAGGTAGGAATTGTCCAAGTATTTTCAGATTCACCGCGGACAGTCGTCTCCACCTCCAATCTCATATATACAATATCTGGCTCTTGCAAGAGAGAGGAACAAATCCCTAGACAAATGTCCGCTGGACCTACCGCAAACCCAGCACCAATAGATTTAGCATGATCTTTGATGGTGTGTGTTCCAATCCTGGTAATAACATATGCCCTAACGAAGTGCGACATAACCTCGCCATCAGAGATAGTGAGTGGGTTACTGCAGGAATTTATGACATAAATCCCATCATGAACTGTGCCAATTCTCCCAGAATAATAGTCATCCCTAATCGCCATGGCTCTAACATAGGGTGCATGCATTTTAAAGTCCGCGAACATTTTGCAAAGTATGATTGCAGATAAAAAACCATAGATCAATAAAACACCCAAATTTAGGGGAGCAATAACATGGAAAAGAAGAGCAACCAAACGAGTATAGATGGGAGAAAACTAAAAACAAAAGAGAACTAAAGGACTCACACTAACCATAATTCGGACTCTAGACCTCTAGACCTGTCGGTCTCTCTGGTTGGCAAAGTGAGAGATGTCTGTCTCTCACGTGAGCGAATTATGCCCAATGGGTGTGATTGTGTATATGAAGCTTCCGAGTCAAGCATACTCGGTAGATGTGATGAGAAAAGAAAGATTTCTATTTGATGAAAATAATAATTGGGGTAGAATCTGATCCTGTATTGCCGCTCTGTTTTCTCAAAACATCTGGGGCCATGGCTGCCCTTAAGTACAAATAACCGTACTCACTATCTGTGTCTGTTCTGATGCTATTACATCATGTCTACCATTTTACATAACTTCCACGCTGTCCTTTCCAAAACCTTACCACATCTACTACCCCAATCACATCACCAATACATAGTGCTCAGTTCTCACTTTCTCCATTGTCACTTGCCTGCGCACATTATTTCCCTTTCAGGTAATTGTACCACATTGCCACAATTCTCACTATTCCCAAACGACCAGACATGTCTCCCCTAATGAACGCCTTGCTACAAACACTGTAGCCATATCATCGGTATGTACCGATGATTAACAATACTATTAAGGAGATTGATGCATGTGCTAAATTTAATGCAATCTAGACAAGGAAGAGCAGAAAGGAGTTTGAACCAGACCTGACCTTGCCGTCAGTGGCAGAATTGTTGTGAAGGGTGGTTTTTGAGTAAGGATATGCAAGGGAAAAGAGGGTGAGAAGGGACCCTTTTACAAATAATTTTCGGAAGGGGATACTAAGAGAGCTCTTTCACAGGAGTAGGTTAGAAATGAGCCTGTCTCAGTAGAAAACACACTCTCGAGCAAAGTTGTTGTTAGCAGAAAAGTACATGGCAACCAGAGTGACCCGCGAAAAATATTTTAAGATAACATTAGTTTTATAATAATACAAACTTTAAACTACTACTATACACTGATGAAAATTACTACAATTTATCCAAGTTGTCTATTAATAAATCTAATTTGCTTTGAATGCTGTACAATTTAGTTTGACACTTCCACTACAATTCTATGAACTTAAACCTTTTAAAACCAACTAAACTACATACTTTTCCTAGTCTTTTTGTTTTTAGACCCAGGTGGATGCCCTCTTCTCTTTGGAATATTAGTTGAACTCTCACCTTCTACACACCTGAAACAGCTGCTTTATCATAGTGCTTATCTCTCATGTCTTCTATTGTTCTGGTAGTTGGCCCTGAGTAGGATGTAGTTACATTACCTGATTGCTTGATTCTTCCAACTTTGACTAACTGAGCTTGTTGAATAATATTATGTAAGAGCTTAGTATATAGCCATGTAGATTGAATATACTCTGGAGTATAAGAGCTGTACTTACTCCATATATCAAACTGCTTCTCAGGCTTCAAACCAATTGGCTCCAACCCTCTTGGTACCAGAATACTCATTTGTTCCAATGTTATCCCTGACTTAGTAAGATCAAATCACTTCCACTCATCTAGTGGAACATTCTTTACCAATACGGTACCTGGGAATTCCTTAAGAAGAAGGAAGTTATGAAAGCCTTGAATTCCTTTTAGTGAGTTGAAGAGTGAATTAAGTGATTCTTTCCAATGAAAGAATACCCTATGATCTGCTCCAGTATCAAAGGGATTAACTGGTTTAATCATATCATTGGAGGTAGAACATGCTATAGCTGCACTATAGTGTCATAGAGTCTAGATATTCTTTCTTGAAGCATTGTACTTAGCTGTTCCAAATCCACGATCCACTGAGCTTCTAGTATGACCTTTAACTTGAAAGAAGAGTTCTACACTTTCTGTCCACCCATGTTGGACTAATCTGCAGAAATACGCTGTTATTGTCTTGTTCTTATTTCGGCCTCCACAATTATCTGCCAAAAGATATATATAGGGCTTCATCTTACCTCCAGATGTCAAGTAATAGTGAAGGAGAGATACTACCTGATTTGGACCTTGTGATTGCTGTACCTCAGTATATAGTAGATGGTGATGGTGATTATGTTTCTTATTCTCATCGACAATTTCAAATGAATACAACTTAAAAGGTGAAAAGAAATACCATTGACCAGGCTATTGAGGAAGCTTTGGTATCTCAACAACCTGCTGGAAGTCGAATCAATAGCAAGCTGTATCCTTTGGATAGCATGTCGCTTGTGTGATAGTGGCCTCATAAAAGTCTCTACACTCTTAATATTCCTTACGATGCTGTTCAAGTTCCTTTTGAGTTTATATTAACTTCTTGTCATATCCAATTTCACCTTGCATTCTGTTAGTTCCCTGGGGAGAGTGGAGCTTTTCTTTTAGAATTGTACAATGATCACAAATGTCTTCAGCAGGGGTTTGGATATGCATCTTCTTGAATCTTTTACTTCTATTCCAATATCGGTCAAAGTTGGCAAGCGACATACACTGTCCTACTAAACTTGTTTTTTTCAGTTTAGGATGCAGAATACGTAAAGAATAAAAGGAAGGAAGTAAATATTGATTATCCAGCTCTACTCTGGTAATTATAGTCCCATCCTATTTATATTGCTTATAGGATCTAGTAGCTACTGGCTCACCATAATCAATTTCAAGCTGCGAAAGGAATAATTTCATACAATCCTTGACTTCTTTAGTCAAGCCTCTATTTGAGGACTGTGGGGTATGCTTATGGATTGCAGGATATATTGACTTACCTAACTTCAAGTAGCCTAATAATCCACATACTTGATACTTGCCTAAAATCCAGTACCAGCAAAAAAAAAGAAGAGCATACTTGATCAACAAAGGGGAGTAGATACTTATTTCGGTGCATACGCTTACTTAAATCTATTTCACCATCTTCCATCTCTAGAAAGGATCTCTCAATATATTTCCTAGTTCCATGTGGCTTTGCAAATGTCATAGTGCTAGCCATAAGATAACTTACTAGCAGCTTACACTGCTTTGTTTCCATAGTACAATTGATATTGATTCAAGTAAACCATTGCATATAATAGGCCTGTTTATGACATTCTCTCTTGCAGGAACAAGCCTCATCAATCTTAGAAAGGTGAACTCTATACTTACCTAGTTGCTCTGAGTATGTCTGTTTCATATATTCCTCAATCTTTTTTTAATTGGATTTATTACTCTCATCTCCTAAATCTTTATATTAGTTAGTAATAAATAATACAATTAGGATTAAAGACTTTGTTTTCTGTATAAAATCGCTTTTTATAATTAGATAGTATACATACCATGTATGCTTTCTATCTCTTCATACTCAGATTCATACTCAATCTCTGTCTCATTTTTCCATGCATATTCTTTACTTGCAATGGAATTACAGCTCGAGGCTGACTCATTTGATGATATCAATAGCTCTAACATTGTTGTAGCTGTCATGAAGGGTTGTTGGATCTCTATTACCAAGCTATCATTTGCTTAGGTAATTCTGTTACAGAAAGCAAGTAGTATTATTGTAATTTGACATGAATTATCCTATCTACAAAAGTTAAATTAACTTTGAGTAAATGTTTAATTGATCATTAAGTTAATACTCATAGTAAAACCATACCTTTTATTGCATTTTCACTGTAGTTTAACTAATACTACATCCATCATAACATATCACTCATATTATATAGGCACAATCTATTGGTCGCATGTAACAGTTGCATTAGAAATACAATTATTGATAATATATGCAACCAACATGAAACAGAAATAGTGCAGCAAGTAATATACTTTTTGTAATAATTCTTTGACCACAAGAATCCCAGAGAGCAAAACTTATTTTACATGGCAAAAAGTGAAAATCTCAAAATTTCAGTTTTTCCTGCATAAAATGTGCTACAGAGGTCATTAGGTGACAAATAATATTTTCTGAGCTTCTGAACATATACTCTAGATGTCTAGATAGGTGGCTAGGCTTAAATAAATTATTTGTGGTTGTGGCCCGAGAGTGGGTTTTCTAGAGACAGGCTCAAATGGACCCACAGTCCAACGCGTAATCTGCCTCAGAAAACCATGATACATACCTGCGCCCGCCAAAAGGGATCTACCTGTATCCATTTGAAAACCTAGCGATACATTCTACCCTTCTCAAGCTTGCCGTGGTTGAGCCCGAACTTAAAGGTCCTAGCGCCGAAGCCCGCGGAAATGGGCCCCTGCCCCCCCCGGGTCCGCCTGTGGGCACAAAGCACAGCCAGCGTCATTCTCTATCTACTCATTTTGGCCATCATCTACCGTGAGATTACGAATGAAGATACAGCAGGGTCAGCAGTTGGTCGGGTGCTGAACCCTTTCGCTGCAACCGCAATGACACTTGAATATTAAAATTCTCATTGTCTTTGTTGTATATGTGCAATTGTCGGTACTATTCACCACAATTATATCTCCCCCCATTTTCGCTCTTAGCTAACAGGAATATGGTTTCATGCAGAGGTTATGTCAAATTGATACTTCCCGCTCTTTTGATGCTAGTTAAATTATCACAACTAGCTGGATCCAAATATCAGATCAATAGCTGATAATCGCCAGCAGTAGTTGATGGCGGTTAGAGCTGTGCGAGAGCGAGTATGTGAGAGTGGTGAAAATAAGTGTGAAGAGTTTCCTACCGGTTGTGTGATTACTTTTGTGACTAAGCACTTGGTGTTTCATCTTGTATCACAGCTAGTCACTCGTTCGTTTCATTACAACCCCAGATCATAATGATTGAAAAGGGAAGAGATCGAACCGAGAGGCCAGGTAGGGCGTCTGGCCCCACCTCCATCTGCCCTAGTCCGTCTGTGAACTTAAGAAAAGACGGATTACCACCCCTAGTCCGACCGGTGCTACCTTCAAGACGGATGGACTGGACGGTTCGGAACACCGGCTTCAGGGCTCATCTGACCGGTCCTGGCAGGAACTCCGATATCTGCGAAATTCCGAGTGACCGAGTGTGATTTCAATGTTTCCGGGAAACCTTTAAGGCACCAGTATATATTGGCATTGATTGAGCAGAACACCGACATATGTGTCAACAAACTCTGTGCCTACATGTGACGAGTTATCTTTCAAGGTACCACCATTTCATATACCCTGTGAGTGAAATGGTCGCTCTGTTCACAACTTAGGGGAGATCTGGAGCGTACTATGTACACACTCATATTAAGTGATGCCAAGAGGCCAGTCCGTCCTTCGTTTTTGGGAGGCTGGGCAAGTCTAGTCCAAATTCCCAGAGGCCGCCAGAACCCCGTGGCGCCTAGTCGTGTCTTGGCGCAACCAGAGAGAAGCCGCCAGATGGTTAGGTAATCCCAAGCTACGATATCAATGGACAGCCTGCAGGCATTCCACTTTTAATCTCTCAGAATAGGGTAGAAGAGGAAAGATTATCCTATTGATAGAGATCTCGCTTGAGACAAATCTTTGTCATCCGCCAATGAACCATAGCAGTGCCCAATTAGACTGTCCTATCTCAAGACACTGTATACTATACTTCACACAACTCTCCAACTGTCCTGTGCGATTGTGTATCAACCACATTATTTATAAACAATTAGTTGTGTTGAATGATAATATATTCCTTAGTAATAAAACGCTTGTGACCACTGGCAACACCGGGCTGCCGGGTACCCAGGCCTAGACCGGCTTTGGTTTGGAAAAGCTGCTTTCCAACAAGTCTGGCTTGGCAGTCCTGGGGGAAACATTGGCTGGTACGGAGGTGGCTAGAGCATGATGGACTAGCCGCTTGGGATAATTGCCTGTATTCTCGCCTGAAGAGATGTATCGAACAGGAGAATCACTACCAATTAGAGGAGAAAATGTTTTCTATGCGGAACCACCAGGGTAACGAGTACTTGGAGAAGGATGTGGTGGAGGAGAGCTTATAATGATGGTGGTTTGGTATTTTAGGTTTGTATCCATACTATGTGAGAGGGAAAATAACATGATAATAATAATATTATTATATTCTTATAATAGAATAATATTTGTCAATGTGAGTGTTTTTTAAAACATTTGAGAATATAATGAGTGATAGGAAATTGCCCAGCATCTGCACTACTTAAATCATTGGAAAAGTGGCTGAATTTTCTCCTTTTTTCTTTGTATTTATTTATATTTATTTATATTCACGTGTCTGAGAGCTAGCGCTGTGGAAGGCATCTGTAGATACAACATGGAGGTTACAAATATATGTGATAAATTGAGAGGCATGGCATGTACCGGAAGGCTTAATCCTGATGATTGTTTGGCCAGCAAAGCGCGATAGAATATTTCGGCCACTGCTCCAGCCCGCGACTATGAATCATGAATTATTACGCGTGATATTTGAATATGTGTAGTTCCAGTGCTATAGTAGTTTGCGTCAGAGAGAACAACTTGATAGCGCGCAATAAAGCCCGAATGCACTAAAAAGATATGAATACCTACCCATGCCAAGGTTGTCACCAGCTAAGCCAGTAACAACCACGGGGGGGGACGGCACCAGCAGGCCCTACTACCCAACCTACCATAGCTTTATGATCGAAAGTAACTTTGAGTCTCAACGTCATCCTGTGGCTCAACATCATTTTTGGCTAGACTTACACTTGCGGGGTGTCTGACTAACTAGCGCCCCTCGCTAGGGATTCTTCGGACTGGGTGCGCAAAGGCTCTCTCATTCTAAAAGTTGGGTGCACAAACTACTCGTACTCTATCTTAAGGACTCGGCTAAATGGTCCTTGTGCTAGGTAGGTAGTCCAAAGTTTCCTCATCTAGAAAAGCGGCGAAGGCAAAACAACACTCAGACAATTCAAAAAGAAAAAGAAAATACAGACCATTTCATGATCAACCGCTGTAATCTAACTTATTTCTTTACCTCTTCGATACTCTTCAACCCCCCCCACCTACTCCTGAATTTCCTTAGATCGGACAATTACATACCAACACTAAACATGTCTAAAAAGTCAAGATTGAACCTGCAGAAGGTTAGGCTTCCAGAACCAAATATACACTCCCATTTACCAGTGGAGGTTAAGAACAATTGAGAACGTAGCCGGCTTTATAGGGAGCGTTGGTGCTCAAAGCTATATGATGGGGTGAGGGTAGGCCACACTTGGGGCCTCCGGTCCAAGCGATAGGAAGCTCGAAGGAGTTAGAGCCTTGACTTTATATTTCTTTCAGTTGAATCTTTTTTTTTTTTTTTAAGGGGGATTATAGAAGATGTTCACCATATCACCCTCTATTTTGTATTAGGGAAAACTAAAGAGATGGATTTAGCAAAAAGTGATCAATTTCTCTTGGGTTGTCAGATGTTTCGACACAATTAGCTTTCTTCCTCGGACATATTCTGGGTTAGCTGGAGAACAAAAGTGACAAGCGATCACAGCTACTCTCGGTCTGCCATCCAAACATAGAACTTCATTTGGTTCACGTCTATCCCCTGTGCAAGCTTGAGAGTAGTAAAGGGGGGGGGTATTTTAATCGAGAGCCTTAAACAAATTCGCAGCCGCTCTAACCTTATTTAATGCTAACTACGGTATTACCAACTAGTGCGCAACTCCCCGGTCAAGCTCGCAAACCACATGAATTTAGTTTTCACCTTGAATATCAATTCCCTTGGGTGGGAGTCTCGTCTCACCATCGTCATAATTCTGGCCGGCTTGGGCCCTAGCCATGTCGGTGATCGATTTCCCATTAGGCTTGAGATCTTCGCCTCCAACAAGCTTGGCAGCAAGGTAAAACCAACACGCAGCATTGCCAACAGTTCCAACCTCATCGCTTACACTGGCCCTCGCCTGCTCGCTCATCCTGGTGTCAAGGTCTTGGTTGGTGTATAAATCGAAGAGATGATCGGCAACAGACTGAGTATCTCCAACTTCCACGAGAAACCCAGACTTTCCATGTTCAATCTGCAAGGAAATACCACTTGTTCTCATGGCAACAACGGGTTTTCCGTGGTGCAGTGCTTCAAAGACCTTGACCTCGAATCCTTCACCTAAGGGTAGTTGTACAACCAGTTTCGCGGTTGTTAACAATGCATTCAACACTAGCATAAAGGTCAGATTCGCATTCCAAACCACCATGTGCGAAGAAACTTACTTTGATCGCTTGGTCCAATTCTCATGACCACCACATCTTTCGCAATCACGGCAGATTTCTTGTGTTCGAGTAATTTTATAGTTTCATTATAAACAATCAACGCGTCCGGATCATCAATAGCCCCGTGTCCACAACTAAAATTGATCAGTACAAACTTGTTTGACTAGTGGCTACTCCAAAACAAAGGAGAGTCCAACGTACAGCAACAACTGAGGAGGAAGAATTTCGGGAGCTTCTCTAGTTATACAGGTACACAATTTGTGGTAAGATTCAATAACGTCGGGAATGCCTTTGCTAGGATCGAATCTTGCGATCTGAGTGAAATACTCCCTTTCGGGATACAGAAGTTTGCTCCTAGGAGGCACCAACAGCGTTAGCGATTTTCTCAACCGGCAGTGGTAGCTGTTAACTTATATCTTCAGGCCTGCTTCTCCTGGGCAAATTTTGCTTCAGGACCCGCCAGTCGTTGGAGGATGTTGTGGTTCGTCTTTGTGATTCTGAAAACCTCCGCGTTGGGCCTGGGAATATACCTGTCACACACATCAGTAAATAAATATTACGCAGGTTAGATGAGAATCTGATGAAAACAAACCAATTCAACTTGACACCTAGTTTAGTGCAAAACCTAACCAAATCAAGCCTCATCAAAGCAACCCCACCGCTCTGTGATGTTGCTGAGAAAAAGGGTATCTCTGTTGGCGGATGATGAGGATCACCTTCAGCCTGGCCACCCCTATATCCCCTAAGGTGATATGCGTATTTCAGAGCCGCGTTCCAAGTACCGTTATGTAAGGTATTTTAGTATCCTTCTAAGTTTTCAACCAATTTAATAGCCCCATCTGTGTCCGGCAACACCTCATTTCACAAAGAGAATGTGAGAGCTGGGTTGTGGCTATGATCAAAACACCTAAAACACTCTCGCGCCGCTGAGTCCGCCAGCTTGTCAACATCGGTACCAATTGTCTCAGTATTTTCGGATGCACCAGGTGCGGTCGTCTCCACTTCCAATTTCATTGCGACAACATCTACCTCTCTCCAGAGTGATGCACAGGTCCCCTGGCAAACCTCCTCAAGACCCACCGTAACCCCAGCGCCTGCAAACTTGGCATGATGTTTGGCGTCGTAGGTCTTGAATCTCGTTAGTGACGTATTTCCTGACAAAGACCCGCATATCCTCTCTATCAATGACGGTGAGTAGGGTATTGCAGGAATCAATGTCACGAATCCCATCATGACATTGATGCCAATTCCAACAATAGTATCATCATCCCTAATCGCGGATACCCCAATATAGAGTGGCTGATTTGTCAAATTAGCCAACATTTCGAGGAGTAAGATAAAGACAAGGGAGGGGACCAAAGACCAAGCGGGAGCGTAAATTCAACGGTGAGATACCACGACAGAACCCAATAGCAAACAAGCAAGTGTGGGTGTAAAAAGAAAATGGGAATGAAATGAGGGACTAAAGGAATCAAACTCACCATAGGTGGAATTCCATCACGGGGAGCGTCAGTCAACCATACTTGGTGGATGTGATGAGAAAAGAAGGATGTTTGATGAAAAGGTTGATAGATGGGTTAATTTCAATTCAACCCAGGGAAGGAACGGGAGAAACGAAATTTCAAGAATTATTTTGCTTGCCGCCGGTCGGGAAGTGCTGTGATGGAGAGTGTTTCGTGAGGAAGGAAAGGGGAGGAAAAGGGAGGGTGAGAATGGTCACTTTTATTTCTTTCTGAGGTGGAGGCTGACAGAGCGGAGCCACTAACGTAGGTATGAGGGTACGTACCAGACTACCTGTACGCCGGCTTAGAAAACCACCACACGTATGTGCGGGCACTTGAAGCGGTTCCTCTATACACAGGCGGAATCACAATGGCACCTGCTTGCTTACGCAGGCATAGGCCAATCGAGTTTGGGCCTTGGGACCCAAGTGCTAAATCTCTGGGGAATTTGTCCCTAGCTTCCTAAGCCTACAATTGCTGACAAAGTATAGGGAGCACTCTTCGCTATCGAACCTGTTTTACGATAATCTACCACTGGATTGTGAAATGATGATACGGTGGGTCAGCCCTGAGCGGTTCCAACTCTTTTTGCAACAACCAAAATGATGGTGCACTACCAAGGCTAGGTGATCTCATATCTGTGACCGAGAGATTTAGATGTGCCAGCAATAAAAAGAAGGAGTAGAATCAAACTTTTGCCGAGGCTCCTGGGGCGCTACTGATTGCCCGGTGTGGGGGGGGGGACAAGGCTTGTTTGCCATTAGTTGATAAGGCGTGAGCTAGGCCTTGTTGTGGTTACCGTGCGACTAAGGCAGGCTTGGCGAGGCAATTTGTTTGGTTGCTTCCCGTCACTCGATCTTGAGATGGTATCCGGGTGAAGCGTACTGAACCATGGAGTACTTGGATGTTGGTACTTAACCTGAGGAAGTACAACTGAGGTTAATGGTTGTGATATCTGGGTGGGCAGGCTCCCGGGGAGTGGGGGACATCTGTTCTCGCACACGAGCATGTTTTCTGTAGCTGGTTCATTGGGGTGTTCATGATTTCTCTGGATATCTTTGTTTGGTCGTTGTTGCGGGGGAAGTGCTGATGGAAAGCCATTCAAAATTCCGCACTACTTCCTAACCCAACAATATCAATTAACGTAAATCCCGTGGATCCGGAACATCACCCGGAAGCGGAATGGCGCAATCTCGCTAAAATTAAACAACGTCAGAATGTAGTTACCCCGCTCGAAAACCCAACAACCGCCACCAAAACACAACAATGCCGAAGGTCAAGAAGCATGATACTACGGGTTGTGAGACAAATATTACTGCTGCGATTCGGTCTCAAAAGGAAGGTCAGCAGGCGAGTATTGGGGCTGCTGCAGAGGCTTTTGATATTCCAAAATCGACTCTCTATTACGGCTACACTGGAGAGAGAACCAGTCGCCATATCGCACAGGGAGATAACCAGTTAATTACCAACTTGGAGGAGAAAGCCATTGTGGCATGGTGTAAGGAGCCGGATAACTGGGGTTTTCCACCACAGTTAGATATTGTCAAAAGCATGGCACTATTTCTCTATAAAAAGAGAATGGGAGATAAGCAAAAGAGTTTAGGGAAAAATTGGATTACAAGATTTCTGGACCGTTATCCTGATATGGCTACTAAGTTTAGTACAAAATTGGACCGTCACAGGGCAAATGCCAGTTGTCTACAGCTATTAAATGACTATTTTTCCAAACTCTCCTGAATTATTCAAGCACACAATCTGAAGCCCTTTCGGATTTTTAATATGGATGAGAAAGGGTTCCTGATGGGGATTGCAGCATGAGCGAAGGTTATCTGTCACCAAAAGTGAAGAAACCCCTGAGTCACTCATGAAGGCAATCTAGAAATGGTGACTGTAGTTGAAACGATTTGTGCCGCTGGTTACGCACTTCCGCCCATGGTGATTAGTAACGGCAGTGCTCAATACAAGGGCTGGTACACAGATTTAACAACTATGATAGCTGATTACTGGTTTTCATTCTCTCAAAATGGCTGGACAGATGATGCAGTTGCTTTAAAATGCGTTACTGAATTATTTAAGCCATGTACAGCCTCCATAGCCCCTCTCCCACCACTACTCATAGTAGATGGACCCAGCATCCATATCACCTGGGAGTTTGTCAACTTCTGTAAGCAAAAAAATATTATCCTATTCTGTCTTCCATCGCACTCAACACACCTTCTCCAACCATTAGATGTGGAAACCTTTATCCCATTGCAGAACTCGGATGGCTGTGGGATCGACAACTATAGCCGGGATAGTGAGGAGGGAATCAAGAAGTCAGTTTTTATTCCTCTACTACATGATGCTCGCATTCTAGCAATTACCAAGCGAAATATTGAGCAGTCCTTCGCTACTACTGGTATTGTACCATTTAATCCACGGCATGTATACACCAAGCTGAAGCCCGGAGATGACAACCAAAACACTTTTTCAACAAACTCCACCCTCCCTTCTGTAACCTTCCGCACACCAAAAGGCTTACGAGATATACACAGTCAGCTACATGCTGCAAACCAACTTATTGATAATGGGGCTTCAGTTAAAAAGATTAAGGGAATCCTTAAATCTTTTAGCCATGCAGCTCTATTTTCTATGGCTGAGAAAGAGATCAGGGAAAAGGTGTGTGATGGCTTACAGCAGAAAAAGACCTACAATACTCGGACAGACAAGAAGCAGCTCTCAAAGGCCCATATTCTGAGAGACAAGGAGCTTATTGGTTTGCGAAAAACCTGCGAAGAGCTCGACAGCCGTCCCAAAAGGCCACGGCCACAGAAGAAAAAAACTACCACCCCCATCACCCTATCGGGCACCCCTCACTCAGAACCTTCACTCCCCCGAGAGTCTCAACATATTCAGCTTGCTTTATCTCCAGAAACTATACCAACCTCTCCAATTCTGGCCACAGCAGAGACCATTGAGATGGTTTCTGATGCGTTGTGGAATACTTATCAAAATACCCACACATCTCGCCGCTGCTGCTTCTCTGATACTCCCTTCCGACCTCTCATTACCCGCACCCATATGCCAGACCGCCCACTCCATATGAAGCTGCGTTAAAAGCACTAGCCATTGACTTTTTTTTTTTCCAGGTTTGTTTCCCTTTTCTCCTCACCTCACTACTTTTAACTATACCTAATTTGTTTAAAAATCTAGTTTTCCTTCCACCTTCCTCCTCCTCCTACTGCCTCCTCTCCTATACTTTCTCTTTTTCAGAGTGTTTTTGGCATATTTTTATGATTTCTTCTTGCAAAGTTACAATTGAATTTCTCTTCTACTTTCGTAGTTAGAACTCTGTTCCGGTGCACCGTGTTGTCCCGGAAACCGGTGATTTACGTTACGTATTAGTTGTCCTAACTTGTCCTAGAAGCCAGCGGGGGTATACCTAGTGGGCGGCACAATGGATTGTTGCCTTGCAAGAGTGTATACCTGGCTAGATGAAAACGGTGAACCCAAATATCTAGTCCATCCGTCTTCTGGTGGGGCGGGACGGAGGGCACTGCTTGGGAGGATGCACCTCGGCACCCGTCCAGACAGCTGTCCTGGACAAGTTGATTGGCTCTGTAGATTTGTAGATATTTGGGATGTGCCAAGTCACTACAGGTGACGGTTGGGCCCGACAGGTAATGAATTTGATGTGCTCTCCGGGTTAGCTGGTGGATAGCACCTAGGAGTTGGTTTCATACTGTGGTAGTGGAAGCCTGAGTGTATGGAAGCATGGAGGTTCCTGGTCTTGTGAACTCAGTAACCCATTGTAGAGGACTTGTTGTGGAGAACAAGGCTTCCACATAAACGTTGGTGAGGTTTTTTGACCTCGATCCCTGGGGATAGTTTGGAAGTGTCATGCCAATGGAGAAGGGACGCTTGAATCATAGTTGGGCAGCTATTTGTTCCTTCTACTTATTGTTCTTTTCTCCCTCACACTTATTATATAGGTGGGTTGGTGGAGGTACCTGAGCTTTGTATTGCTGTCAAATATATTGAGTTTTCTCCTCTCCACACATTCTTTCTCGGACCTTAACTACTTATGCCACCCAATTGGAGTCCGGTTCTCCCCCCGTTTGGTGCGTCACCACCAAGAATAGAGCGACTTCAGCCCAGCCAAACGAGTACCCTGTCTTCATTCGGGAATTGCGAGTGGTAATTGATGATACCAAACTAAAGTTTAGCTGAAGGCCAAAACATTCTACTGTAGTGTATGGACCAAACAGTGATGAAAGCGGATGCGTGCGGGATATTCTGTAATGTTTGGGTCATCTGGAACAGAACTTTCCTACTACAGAATTAGCAACAAACCAGCTGGATAGATCTCGCATATCACGACAAAAATTCCATGCGGTGGTGTGGCCGTCTAGGTGACCCAAAACCAAAGTAGACTGAAAATAATGGAGTATGATAGAGCAAATGCTGAAAGCGATAGAGCCAAACAAAAGCAAAGCATCCTCTTTCAACCCATCGAGGACACTTCATGCACGCACCGAAAAAAAATAGCCCCTTTGTTTACCGGGAAGGTTTCGCCGCGAGGACTCGACACCTGCAGCTAGGCCTTAGCCTGCTTCTCGATACCGCGCCGGTGCGACTCCATCAGCTTCTTCGCTTTCGGGATTATTCCGGTGGTGACCCCTTCATCCTTCGTCGTCGGGCTGTCTTGTAGCCACAATCGCGGTAATTTGCCAAGTCATTCCCACTTGCAAGCACCATTCTTCCTCTTATACTCTTTGGTCCCCATGGAGACCTTGTCTTTGGCCGGTGCGATTTTTCCTACGGGTGATCTTGGGGATGAGAACGTGCTTTCTAGCCTGCGGTTCGGGCCCTGCGTTTACACTTATTGAAGTGCCGATGATTTATCGTGAGCGTAATTGAGCACTGCGACAGATACACTGTGAGGTTAAAACTTTAGAAAGGGAGGTCAATTTCATCACGGTACCCACTGCGATAGAGAGCGCCATGTAAGGGAGATACTTTCTACCAATGCCCAACAATGCTCGTTATTACATTGTGGAGTATCAATTTTGTGTTACCGGAAATCCATTTAATTTTTTCACATCAGATTAAATGCCTGAATACAGAAACAGGTGAGAATAACAAAGAAGGTGTGTAGAAATAGTGTATGAAGTGAGAAAATTCCAGCCATCCCAGTTACTACAAAAAAGAAAAAGTTTTCGGGCCCGGAAGCTTCTTGAACATAATTTTCTGTGTCCTATTGGGAGATGCAATTTCCCCTATCCGAATGTTAGGGGGACGAGATTGGCCCTCAGGATACTTAATATCGTATTGTAAGAGGATAAAAGTCAGAATAGTCTTTATCTCCTCGACAGCAAAATAGCGACCAGGGCATGCGTGCTTTCCATGACCAAAGGCGAGGTTGTTGGAGGAGGTAGTGGCACTTCCGTTGCTCATCTGGACACCGTCCTTAGCTTCGAGGGTCTTTTTGTACCAGCGAAACCCATCGAATGTCTCGGGGTCCTCAACAAAATCCGGATCGGAAGAAAACATTAAGGCGGGTGCGGCAACCAGAGTTCCTTTCGGCAAGTAGGTTCCATCGGAAAGAGTCACGTTTTTCATTACCATGCGATTGAAAGAAACTTCATAAAGAATTAGACACGCAAACTAAGAGAAAAAAGGCTGCCATGTGCTTACGGAGCAAAGTCCCCATTCTCATAGATTCTCTGAGAAAGCTATCAGTCTTTCTCATCTTGCGTAGAACACCCCTATCCAACGCTCCACTATTTTCAGAAATTGCGGCTTCCATCTCTTCGCGCATTGGCTGAATGCAATCCCGGTACTCAGCGAGGTCGAAAATCATACCGACAAGGGTACCAGCTGTTGCGAAAACTGATGCCAGGCCAATCAGCAGCTGCAATTCAGACAAGGCATCGACAGTCTTATGATGTGGCTCAACGCGATCTATGAGCCATTGGAGAAGGTCGTTGGGACCCTGATAAACCGTCCCATTCTCTTCCGCGAGCCGCTGCTCTTTAAAGCGTTTTTGGATGGTAGGGGCTAGCAGGGTCTGCGCCTTCCTCTTATGCGATTTGATGGTTTTTGCTGAATTCCACATATAGGCGTAGAATGGGCGAAACAGTTTTGAAATTGTGCCGAGGTTCGAGGCCGTCGCGATAAGATCTTCAGTGAACGTGATTGCGAGCTTCAACCAGTCCTCATTTCTACAGACTGGAAGGCCAATGAATGATCTGGCACTAACACGAGCGACGATTCTTAGGATGGTGGGGAAAAGGTCTACCGATAGCCATTCTATATTGCAGTGAGATTTATCAGCATCTACCGCATGAAAAACGACAATGGGTCCGGAAAAAAACCAACCATTGGTAGCAGATCCCGGAAGCTCGGAATCCAAGGCGAGGTGTGTCTCTTCCAGCTGGGCGCCTAACATGTTGCCTGTTTGTTAAATTTATTAGCATATCTGAATCTAAATATTGGTTGAGCTGGGCGGGGTCAGGAAAGTATCGGAGCGGGGTGGTCATTTTTTCTTATCTTAGCCTCCATAACCGAGGGCAAGATATGCAAGAATTTTTGGTCTTTGTGTAAAACTACCCAAACCCAAACAACTCCTTCTCATCGCAAAAATGTTCCTATCTAGGTGGCAGGGAGTCGGTTACCTAGATTTTGAGTGAGTTTGATTCTCGTTGCATCCTGGAGATACTGGGTTTCCACGAATCTAGCCATGCCCGTATATTTGTCCATCAACAACTTTATCATTGAGTATGGTCAGCACTAGTAATCTCAAGGGCAATATTTAGAGTGATGGGGTGTCTACTTTCGCATTAGCATGAGAAAAGCTAACCACATCGTCTGGTGCATTACAGAGCTCCCTGACTTGGGCGTGTGTAAGGATAACCTTGTCGTAGGAGTTGGTTGTAATAACAAAGTTGTTTCCATAGTGCTAGTAAGATCGCATATCGTCAATACCTTGCTTCGTTATACTACTTGACCTATCTCAAGATACATGTTGTCTATTAATTGGACGATATGAAGACTAACCTTATAGTAAGCATCCCTCACCATTTGGAATCCGTTAAAGACAAAGTTTTGCCTGGCTTTGATCCGCGCAAAGTAGCCCGGGGATTCAACTCCAATAATTGGAAGATTTGTGGGGCCATGAACTGACCACTCCTTGATCAAGAGAAGGAATAGTCCTAGGGAAAGCAACGAGAGAATCATACCGAAAACGGAGTATCCATAAAGATTCTTGTCGTCAGCGTAATCCTTGAGTTGTAGAAAGATACCCATTATTCAGGAGAGGTGAGTTGTTTGTCTGTTGGGAAATTAGGAGAGGTATGATAGGAAGTTTGGGATCGGGGTGTGGGGGGGAAAAGTAGACGTGACTTCTTCTTCTTTTAAAGTTAGAGCTTTGAATAGTATAGGGGGGTGAGGTAGTGGAAGTGAGGGCTTTGGTGGATGTGGTACTTTTCTATTGTTTCTGAGCCCTAACAGCCCTACGGGGAGACCGCTGACAATATGGAACTGGACCAGACAACGATACAGAACCCATTTAGTCCTGCAAGTAGTGTTGTTCACGAGCCGGCTCGAGGAACCCCTAGGCTCGAGGGCTCGAGCCGCCAAGACATTTGCTAGGATCTCCACGACACTTCTGCACACTGATATTGTAATTCAAAAAAACCATAAATTGTATATAGCGGCTTGAAAATATATACAACTATCCAAAGGGCCTTCCCACTATCCCCAAGTCCAATTCTTGGGCAAGCACACCATATCCTTCTGTGTCTGCCTCGTAATTCCCATCTTCCCCACGGGTTTCCTCTACCTCTTCCCAAGTTTCCACCTCCGGTAGCCCAAGCCAGGCCTTGGTTAGCATGAGCAATCTGATAGTGCTACCTACCGGCTCGTGAACAACACTACCTGCAAGTATTGAGACCTGCAGGTTTTGGCAAGGGCCAGAGCCCAACCAGGTAACACACTATATAGAAGCCATTATAGTTTTGGTGGGGGAGCAAGTAGCAGCTTGCACATATGAAGATGAAGCTCCTGGAATTCTCTAACCCTTCTTCTCATCTTGATTTCCATTGTTTCTTTGCTAGCTACAAACAGGGAACCCAGGTCCTACCCATTAGTCACGGGTATGTTGTGCTGCACTCAAATTCTAAGACTTGAATGAAACTGGAGCAGAACCTCTCATCTTTGGTAGCCCTTCTGCCAAACTCCGTGGCAAAATCGTCGCCAGGACAGGACGGAATGAAATTTGTGCATTACCCCGCCCTGCCCCGAATCTCAGAAAGAAAAGCATTGCCCGCTGCGAACTCTGAATAAATACCGAAGAAGTGCTGTGGGAACCTGAGAGCAGATACTATTTGCGAGGGGGAAGGTAAAGTCATAGTATGCAAAAAGTCTTTGTGGAGAGATAGTAAATAGAGGGAGGAGTAAAAGAAATACAGGCACCTATTTCCAAGACCAAGCCAGCTACTATTGAAACCCACAGGTGTCAGAACATTTCAATGCCAGAGCGGACCAGAGCACAGATTATTCAAGCTATGGTGTCTGAATACTTATAAAAATTCACGAGTATATAGAATTTCATTATAGAATGTATCATCGGTACAAGTACGGTGGGGGAGCACAACTACCGTAAAAACTCAAGCAATCGAGCCGTTTTCAAGTGGTTTATTTATAGCTATGATAAATGAACGTGCACCACCGATCTGAAAAGAGGTAAGCCAATTCCCACTCCGCTTCTCCCGCTATGTTGGGGAGAAGGGTAAATGTGTCGAGTTTTGGTACAAATGTCTGACTAAGTACTGTGATAACTACCGAGCTGGAAAAAAAAAAAAAAAAAAAACTACTTACTTGCTAGACTCTAGTTGCTATCATTATCTCTCTCACTTGCTTTTTCGCGTGCCAAACAGGACAAAATAGTATCTACTCGCCATCTCCTCAGTATTTTCCAACCTATTTACCACATACACTGAGAAACCTCTTAACGTGAATAAGAATCTACTTCTACTCAAGCACCTCACGGATCCCTGGTTGTTACAGCAACGTCTAGGTGTCGCCAGACTTAACGCTCCCTCCGAGCAGATCTGGAGTACTCTACAGTACCTGTGCATCTAGAGAGCACACCCTCATTGTAGCCGAGGATTCCCTACATTGGAAACCCACCTGAAAGCGCAGGAAATAAAGAGCTGCCCAGTCCCTCTGGGACAAAGATTCCAACGGTTTCCGAGAAGGGAACCACCCAACTGCATAAAGCTCAGTGGAGATATCGGTGCAACTACCAGAATAACTGGCCCCCTCCCGATTGTTGGAAATCATGGAAGCTGCTGAGCATGCTCATGACTTTGTTCTCTCGCCCGCCTGTATATCTACCTGTCCGTCGGCATCTCTATCCGTCCATCTATTTCCCGTCTGCACATTGGCTGTACGTTCTCGGAGCCGGCCGTTTGTTCGTTCCTGCCTGTTCGCTCCTCTTCCGCCACTTGTTTGTTGGCGCATTTACTTTCTTATGGCAGAGGCTCTCGTCGTGCGCTTTGGAAAAGCACTTCCAACGGAGAAGGATATGAACGGCAAGGGGGTTATAGACCCTCGAGAGTCTTTGTTCCTGTATTTCTTTTCTCAGCACGGGAGCGCGGAAGTCGATGGGAAAACGGAAGGTAATTGGAGAGGCTTTGAGGAGTCTATTGTTTGTTCTCGCTTTTGTTAGGATGACCGATAGCGTGAGAGCGTACAGAGGAAATAGAGATGAGTACGGGAGGTGTTAGAGATACGGGTATACGGTGATCACAGGAAGGATAAATGATCTTTGTCGTTTATTTATATACCTGTCTTTTCCTGTTAGTTTAGTTAGTAGTGGAGTCGTGCGGCAAGAGAGAGAGAGTTGTTGAACTGAGCGAGTTGCAGAGCGACCCTGGTGAACTCCCCCGCTTTTGGTTGCGCAGAGCTTTTCACAGCGCATTTAGTCATCGCCTTTCGTTTCACCGTCGTTCAGTATCTCTCAGGATCCTGTTAGCCATTTGCTTCCTAAAAGGATGGAGTTGATGGATTGGTGAGCACAGATATGGTGAGTTAACAGGAGCATAGTGCCATGAAAACTCTTGGAATCCAGTACCGCGGCCGCGTATTATCGGGACTGTTTCTGGGAGGAGGTGTGCTAGTAAGGAATCGGGGGGACGAGGTAGAAGAGCAAAGACGTCTCCTGAACAAGATTTATTGTATGATACCAAGTCCTCCACTTGTTCCGAAAACAGGACGAGGCGTGGAGGTTGAGATTCAAGGAAAAGAGCAACATAGAGTAGTAATATGTCACCAAGGTAAAGGCAGATTTAACTGGTAATTACTTGTCAACATTTAACTCTGACGTGGTCGAGAGTACAAGGGCAAATTTCCTGTCAGGTCTACGGGAACAAGATAGGCAAACCATTTCCAAAGCACCGAGGACCCTGTTCTAGTAGGGTTCCACAATTTCTGGGATGTGTAGGGTGCGCAGTTGCATTGAACTACGCAGGAGCAATGACATAAGCGAAGAAAATCGGGAAGGGTTGAATTGATAATTTCTATTTACCCGAGTATCATACCACCGTTCCCGTAGCGCGAAGAAAGGTGCTGGCTGCCAGAAATTATGGATCCGCACCGATTGCTCCCAGGATATGAGAGGGATAACACAAAACCTCACATCACATCTTATTACCCTCTCAGATTACTGTAGTAATGACACAAATACCGGGGTTCAATTATGGAAAGATAGTGAAGAAATGGGAGGGGCTTAAAAAGGGAATGCGAAGAAATTGAGCTGTAAGATTGGCTGATAACTACTGTTCATCCCATCGGCTTGGTATTGGTGCTCAGGCTTGCATTTGTCTTACTGCCTGTTCTTCACCAGAAAGTGAAGGACAGCCAAAATCGGTCATCGCTGCTAGCTTGAATCGTAGTTCCTAATAGAGGACGAGTGACCTTTTGAGCTGGTGTAATACCATCTCCTCTCCGGAATTGTTCAACCTGTAAATCAAAACTAGTCCATAATTTTCGTTTTAATCTAAGGTCTGGCAGAGTGTTGTCATCGCTAGGGTCAGAATTAAAGATGCACAACTTCATTGAATTTCCAATCGCAATGTGATACCAGCTGATCCTGAGTTCTCAAAATCTACTGTTGATAATCCACTATGCCCGATTTTTTTAAGAACTGTAGGCCGAGTGTAGGGCTTAGCTTGCTGGTACTACTGGAATGAATAGGAAATTGAACAGCTTTGTGAATAGCAGAAAGCGACTTCTCGTGGGCCCTGTTTGGCACGTCACTTTAATAGCTTAAAAGTGAGTTTTAAAGTATAAGTTTTGGCAAAGTATCATAATGTTTTTGTTTTTTTTGTAGGGGGGGGTTCAGCACAAAACATTATACAATAATATAATGTTATTGTGTTAATTAATTTTTGTTCTACATATTATTTATTATAAGGTTAGGTTTAGAATCATGAGATCTGATAGAGAATGTTTTATTAAAGTACATACAGCTCTAACAAGTGGAATAATTATAACAAAGGAGGTGGTAAAATGGGGGTAAAAGAATATACAAGTAGAGGTGGAATGGGAGGTGATTTACTAGATGATACAGCCACTTGTCATCAGCATTCGTGATCTGAGACCAGTTTAATTAGCGATGGCCTCATACAATAGTGGGGTACCATAGTAGAGTTACAACCAGTGATCATGCTCGTGAACGATCTGTTAGTATGGGGTACTAGGGTTACCTCACAGGCATTAGGGTTGGAGAGCACAGTGGGCGACACGGCTTGGCATTCATGTATTCACTTAAGTAGTAACATTTGTAGCTAGGAAATACATCAAGTTCCAATCCTCTCTCTCCCACACATGCACCCCGGTGCTTACAGGTTATGAGCCCTTACATCTTCAACGCTTAATGATCTACGAAGATAGCTCCTTCGGCACTTGGTTATCAACAGTGTGGATTTTTGCTGGACCTTTTTCTACCGCTTCATTTATTCTTTTCTTCGTGTTCGGCCGCAAACCGCTTTCTTTTCTCTTTTTCTCTTCCTGCCATACCAATTGCAGGCTGTCTAAATCTAGAGGATGTCACAGATTTTAGACTCATCACAAGTGGGGCGTGTTACCTTTCTGCTCTTAGGGGACTCAAATTTTGGCCCATGGAGGAAGAGGCTGTCAGATCAGATCAAGGAACTCGACTTATAGTGGATCGATTCTGGACGCGAGAAGGCACCAGATAAGGACAGTACAGAATAAGCAGACATTCTGGCTTATGATAAATGGCTCAGGAAATGCTTCCAGATTAGGGCGAAGATGAGGAATGCAATGGAGCTACACCTAGGTGCTCCGTATACCTCGGATGATTATGATGAGGATCCAAAGGGCCTATGGGATAAATTGGCTGAAGGGTACAGGAAAGTGCTAGGTTTAGAGTTGTACTAATTTCGGTGGTCTCTTTGTGACTGGACACTCGACACTCCTGAGATGACCACACAATACATTCACGAGATTGACCACACTAGCGAATGTCCATGAGAGAAGTAGGGGAGGTTATCAAACCTCCAGAGAACACCTTTTACCTTTTGAACAGCTTACCCGCGTCCTGGCATGAGTGGCGTGACTTGCAAGCAACTATAATGAAACCAGATCAGCTAGATGAACTTATTGCTACGATCAAGGCTCCTGAGTCGAGCCTGAATAGGGATTGAGAGGCCAGTAGTGACAATATTCTTGCCATGGGAGGCAAGTGCTACTGGAGAAAGGCTGGGTACTATGGGGAAGAAGTAAGGAGTAGTGGTTGTAGCGGCAGTATCAAGCGGAGGGAGGCAGATGAGACCTTAACCTGGTATGACTGCTAAAAGAAGAGTTACTGCAAGATCAATTGCAGGAGGTTGAAAGTCAATTGGACAAAAAGACTCGCAATGGACAATGTTAATATGCGGGCGTAGGCATCGCCAGATGGTGGCGGGACAATTACTCAATCCATATTCACTACGTTTATGTCCTCACACTTTATCTCTATGAGCTACCAATGGTTGCTGCATAGTGGCTGCGGTACTTACGTTACTGGCGTGAAAGAACTGTTTACACGATACACATCACTTTCTCCTACCACGCATTGCATTCGGGTAGCCAACAATACTGAGATTAATGCTTGGGGAGAGGGTGATGTCCGGCTCTTGGTTTGGGACAGAAAACACAAGAAACAGTAGCATTTGTCCATCAAAGGGGTACTCCATGTGCCAGAGTGCGGACAGAATAGCTTGTTGTCAGGATAGCAGCTCTGGAAGTCTGGCTTTTACATATACTTTAACAAGGAAGAGGGGGCCTCTCTGGAGTGTGATGACAGACTGGAAGTCGACTTGGAGGAAGTCAACCGGCTCTACATCCTACACAGGGAGACTGATGGGGCTTGTGGAAGAGCTGTGGCAGTAGAAATAGAGTCGAATGAAGGGGCAATGCCGGTGGACAAGAGGGTAGCACTCTGGGATTTCCGGCTGGCGCATCTACGAAGCGATGTAGTAAGAAAACGGTGGTTGGAGGAAAGCGGGATCCCACTGATGCCTGTTGTTCCAAAATGTATCTGTATAGGTTGCATGTATGGCAAGATGGTCCGGAAGCCTTTCGTATCGGTCCCCTCAACCTCGCGAGTATCCCAACCATTGGAGCTGGTTCACAGTGACATTACGGGACCAGTTACACCAGTATCGTTGGGGGAAGCAGTCTACCATTTGATGTTCAGTGACGACTATACACAGTTCAGAGTAGGGTACCTGATCAAGGTAAGGTCACAGGGGCTAGCATGCTTTCAGGACTAAAAGGCTTTGGCAGAAAGACATCTCAGAAAAATGATCAGGAAATTGCGCACAGATGGAGGGGGAGAGTACACCCCCAAAGGGCTTTGCCATCTCCAAAGGCAAGAGGGGACAGAGGGTCAACGAACTACTCCATACACACCTCAGTCAAATGGTATGAGTGAACACACAAAGAGAAGAATCATTAGCACTACGTAGGCCCTTTTTCATGTGGTGAGTGCACCCAAAGAATTCTGAGGTGAGGCGGCTATGAGGTGATTTACATATGCAACAGACTACCTACAAGGGCCTTGCCTGAGAAGGAAACTCCCTGCGAGCAGTGGTTTGGATGGAACCCCACCTACGATGATCTACGTGTCACGAACGTGGCTTAGCATGAAAAAAGGTTTTCACGTGACACATGGTTATGAGTTACAGGTATGTTATTGTTTTACACATATGACCTATTCAGGTTATATGATTTGTTATGTGTGGGATTTGTGATGCTTTTGCACATGGCTCAAGTATGAGTCATGGGATATGCACCTGATGAGTATGCCTTGCGAGTGTGCCTTGCAGGTAAGCCTTGCACATATGATTTATGTTTCGCACATGACCTCATAAATGAGGTCATGGGTTTCCCGCATATGACTCAGTGGAGTCATATGACTTGTTTATTGCGTTATGATTGGTTTATGAGTTTTGTACATGACCTCACTATGAGGTCATGGGTTTTGAGCATGTGATAACTTTGGTCACATGACTAGTTTGTTATGATTTTGTTACGCGCATGTGACCACTTTAGGTCACATGACAAAGGGTAGGAAGAATACTATATAAGGAGGTCGATGCGATTGAGGAAGATAGGTTCTTCACGCATTGTTCTAAGTACTTTTCCTCGTACTTACTGTTGCTTCGCCTCGCGTGTTTCTTTCGCCATCATGATGGGCCTTGATACATTTAATTCTGGAGGAGATATCTGAGTTCGCTCAGTAGTTCCTAGGGTCTTTGGTGTTAAGGTCTGTTAGGTGTTGCGTGGCGGATAACCTGTTTGCATCTGGTTTCGTTGGGTTTGTTATCTCACTATACTAGCACTTCGAGCACTTATCACGGTCGCATATGAGCCGCTTTCAGTAAAATGTCTATGGCTTCCTGTCTATCATCTACTCCCAGGTTTCATGTTCGATTGGGGTGATTGAACATTCTGTTTGGGGGGATCACCCTTGTCGTTCTTTGGGCCAGCTCATGTCTTTTGTTGGGCTTTAACAGAGTCCTTAGTTCTCACGATACAAAGCTCCCTTGGGTTAGACTGATGACCTTCCCAAGTATCAATACGTCATACCGGCCGCATCAATTCACTGGGGAGGGGGCCTCACCGGCCCCCCCCCTCCTCGTTACTACATGTTTCTACAGTCGGGTTCCTACAATGTTGTTTATCGCCATTCCGTTGGAGATTTTGTCCTTGCGGTATTTACAGCGATTCAGTCAGGAGTCTCCTCCTCGCACCCGTGGGGATGGCTTTGACCCTGAAAGGTCTTACCCCCTGGTCTGGTGATTGTTGCTACCTGGGGTGGTGTGGGACAATTGGCTGCCAGACACTCGCGTTGTCTGTGCTTCTAGATGGTTCGGTTATGGTCTGTGGTTGGCGGCTTCACCCATTGCAAGTGGGGCCTACCTTCTGTTTGTCTGCTTCTGTTAATTCGCCCTCTCCCATCTTGTCGCATCAGTTGGGGATGCCTCTTGCCCGTTGTTCGGTCCGTGCCTGTTGCCGGACCTGTGGTGCTGGCTTTGGCTGGCTCTGGTTACTCTTTCCAGACTTGGTTGGATTTCGGTTCTGCTGGGTTGGATGGTATCGCTGGTGCCCGTGCCTTCGGGTGTTGGTGCTGCCTCCTTTTTGGCTCCCAGCTGTGGGTGGCAGGCTCCCCTCGGCGATATGATGCTGAGGGATGGGGCTCTGTTCGTGTGGCCAAGATCAAGGGCTGCCTGGCGGGGCTGGGTATAAGTTGTCCTGTGGCCGTCGGATGGCTGATATGTCTGAGGGGCTGGGGGGGCTAGAGGGGCTCTGTGGCGTCTGGTGTGTGGGGCTTGGGGGGGGCTGATTGGGGGGGGAGAGGCACCTGCGAGCACCGGTCGGGCATGCGTCAGGTTGGGCGATGTCTAATTAACTGTTTCCGGACCGGTTTAGGCTGCTGGGCAAAGCTGCTGAGTGCTGTAAAGCTCCCAGGCGGCCCCCTGGGCTGATGGCCACCTGTGCGGATAGTGAGTTGCGACCACCTGGTTGGACTTGTTTGGGCTCTGCGTGCTGGGTGTTGTGGAAGTTTGTTTGGTTTCTTTGGTTTGGCAATGGGCTTGGCTGGCAGGGGCAAGGCACCACGGGTGGGAGATGGGCCCCACTAACTATTTCGGTCTGTCACCACCTCTATGTATTTCTTTTGCTTATGAGTTTGTTTTGGGGGACAGGCAGCGGGTATAGGTCCTCCTCACCATTGCGCTCCTCGGAGGCACTTTTGGGGGACAGGCAGCGGGTACAGGTCCTCCGCACCATTACGCTCCTCGGAGGCACTTGGCAAAGTGGGTATATAGGGTCGATAGCCTGCCATGCAGATGCGAGAGGTGGACATGTTGGTCACCTCCTCTCTGCTATTGTATCGCCTGTAGTTTAAATTTGTTTTGGTTTGTTGTTAGTTTTCTACTGCTGTAGAGGTATTGGGGGACGGTATTTAGACCGAGTGGTAGTGGTTTTGATTTTGTTAGACGAGGAACCTGGATGGGTCGGTCTCTTGCTCGGCTTTGGCTATGCTTGGTGCTGGTTGGCTTCATACTAGAGGGGCTACGGAGTTGGACCGGTGAGGGCGCTGGGTTGTTTGATGGTCTTGTAATTAGTTTCCGTGCCGGCATGACTCAGGGATGGCAGGTGCGGGACCGTAGACTTAGTTAGCCTAGGATTAGTGGTATACCGGTTAGCGGTATCCCTGTGCGGGCGGGAGCTCATCATATGCCAGTGTTGGCGGTACGAGTTTAAATAAAATTAGATTGATTTCTAAGTACTTTGCCTGCTTATTACTTTAACAAATATAAAACATCTTTACGATTATTATCTTTATTACAACGTTATTGTTATGCCAAGAAAACTCCATCAAGCAGACTAGTTAGAGAAAGCTTACGATAGGCGTTCCCGATAGAAGACAAAGGTCTTGTACTATCGGTAACGTAGGCAGAGGCCTAAAGCTATGGTCAGACATAGAAAGAAAAAGACAGAAAGACAAGTATTGTTCCCCGTCGCCAAGAACTAACTATCTAGAAAGGGATCGTTACATTACAAAGCGTCACCGCAGTGCGACACCAAACGACATAAGATGACATCCTTCAATCCAGACAGGGAAGGAGAAATAGACATCGACGATCAAAACATTAATCTAGGAGGATTCAGCGATGCCTTAGATCACGTCTCAGCAGAATCCTCGAGAGCCGCAAGCTCAGTAACTACAGAGAAAGGATCACCAGTCGATAGCTCTCCTGTAGGAACTCCACGACCCGAGAAAATGTCGGGATCTGCTGTACCTATGCCACCGGCCCCAGCCGCTCCGGCACCAGGAACCGGCATACTTGGAATGACTGAAAATCAGTTTCAGGCATTTCTCGCAGCCACACGAAATACAGGGCAAGGAAATGTCCAAAGACCGAAAGCAAAGCAGCCCGACACATACAAAGGAGCTGAAGATAAGCTACGAATATTCTTGGCACAATGCGAAGGGTATTTTGCTATTAAGGAATATGGAGATTAACATGATGAGATCAAGATTCCATATGTGGAATCTCTGCTCAGAGGACTCGCAGGACAATGGATCATGCCTTTCCAAGATGGAAGGAAGCAGAGGGAATAGGTCAGATACGAAGAGTTGAAGGTGACACTCTTCGAACAATTCGGAAAACCTAATACTAAAGAAACAGCAAGACGAAAGCTAGAAAAACTGCAACAAGGAAAACAAGCATTCTCAGCATACTGGAACGAATGCCAACAATTGGAATACGAGGCCGAGTTTCATGATGCTACTTTCTACATCATCCTCCTGAAAAATTGCAGCGAGAGACTACAAGAGGCATGGGGAATCTCAGACCTGCCCTATACGACAGCCGAATGATTTGCAAGATGGGCAATCGATAAAGAAAGCAAACTAAACATGGTTCGAAGTAACTCGGAAAGCACTGTAGCGCACAGGGTGGTCCAATCATCTAGGAATGTGGACGGGACCTTCAAACCGCAAGGACCTCGAGGAGAAACTCGAGAATTACCACCTGACGAGCCATTGGAGTTAGACAAATCAAGAGCAGGACCTGCTCTGAACCTGTCTAAGGAAAAATATGCCAGAAGAATGAACGGGAAACTCTGTCTAAGGTGCGGAAAAGCAGGACATCGAATCTGAGAATGCAGAAGTCGACCTGACAACAGATACCAAGGAAGCAGAGCTGCTCGAAATGATCATTTCAAAAATCAAAAAAGGAGCAAGATCCACGAAATGATCGCAGAAGAGTCACTGGCGGAAAATGACAAGGGTCTGCAGAAAACGGTGGTCTGGGAGACCCAAGATTTGGACCTGAAAAACCCATCAAGTTAGCGAAGTACTACACGGCACTACACACGCAAAGAGGAGAAGAAGATAGAAATCATGTGATGATCAAAACGAAGATATACAACAAAGGAAACCAAGAAACAACAATATATGCAATGCTCGACTCTGGGGCCACCAAAGACTTTATCAACAAAGAAATATGCTACAAATACGGCCTCGACCTCAAACAAGAGAAGAAAGCGAGACAAGTCTACTTAGCGGATGGAAAGCCAAGCGCTATGGGTCCTATAACCCATATGGCGACAGTACTTATGGACATTGACAACCATAGGGAAACGGCAATGTTTCAAGTAGCAGATCCAAAAAGCCATGAGATAGTTTTAGGGATGCCATGGTTACGAAAGCAGAATCCGACCATCGATTGGAACGAGAACAAGAGGACCTGTACAAGCGAACTATGTGCAACACAATGTCTCAACTGTTCGCCTGTGGTCTGCTCAATTCCGATACGAGAAGCGGAAGAAGAAACTTTCTATGCAAAGTTCGCGGAGATGCGGCAAGATAAGAGAGTCCGGATACAAAAGCTGGACGAAGAGGCAAAAGTACCTACCAAGGGTTCCAAAGGGGCAGCAGGGCACGACCTATATGCCAACGAAGGAATCAAGATACCTGCCAACAGGAAGGCAATGATAGCGATGGGAGTAGCCATTGGACTCCCAGAAGGCACCTACAGACGAATAGCACCCCACAGTGGTCTAGCGGTCTAACATCCGCTCATGACCATGGCAGGAGTGATCGACGTCGACTATACAGGTGAAATCAAAGTGGTCCTAGCCAACGCAGCTCAAGAGGACTACCAAGTCCAGAAAGGCGATCGAATCGCACAATTGATAATCGAACAAATCAACAAAGAGGATCTGTATGAAGTAGATCAACTAGAAGAAACCACAAGAAGAAACAAGAGATTTGGAAGTACGGACCAAAACCAGCTCAATACAACAAAAAGAATCGAGATCAAAGAGATCACAGCACAAGCCTTCGGACGGTACTATCGAAGAGGAGATACAACAGGAATTCTCAAATGGACATACGAAGACGAAAAAGCAGTTCTAGCAAAAATCAACATTAGCACAGAGCTAGCAATCTAGGACAAGAAATACCAAAGCAAAAAGGGATGGAAAGAATTGGTTCCAAAAGAATATCACCAATTCACAAATCTATTCCAATAAGAGGAAGCTACGGAGCTACTACCTCGAAGACCAGGAATCGATCACGAAATTCAGCTGGACAAAGATGAAAAAACGGGAAAGACAAAACAAATTCCCTACAAGAGGTTATACCCCCTAGGAGAAGCAGAGCTCAAAGAACTTTGGAAGTACATCGAGCAAAACCTAAAGCGAGGATGGATCAGAGACTCTTTCGCGTCAGGAGGATCCCCAATACTATTCGTCAGAAAGAAAGAGGGAAATATGAGACTCTGAGTGGACTACAGAGCCCAAAGTTGGGTTACCAAGAAAGACCGATTTCCACTACCCTTGATTGGAGAAGCACTGGACAGACTACGGTCAGTGAAACACTTCACCAAACTCAACATCAAGGACGCATACCACAATATATGCATCAAGGCAGGAGATGAATGGAAGACTACATTCACCTCAAGATACGGAATGTTCGAATACTTGGTTATGCCCTTCGGGCTAACCAATGCACCGGCTTCATTCCAGAGATGGATCAACAAGTACTTAATAGGTACCTCAACATATATTGCATCGTATACTTGGACGATGTACTCATATACTCGGAAAGCATACAATAACACCAAAAAGATATCAGCAATATCATGGCTGCAATACAAGGATCAGCAATGAAGATCAAACCAACAAAATGCGAATTCCATAAGGAAGAAACAGAATACCTCCCATTTATCATCAATAGAAGTGGGGTCAAGGTCAACCCTGTCAAAACAGCAGCCATATAGGATTGGGCCAAACTAAACAATAAGACAGATGTTCAATCCTTTATGGGATTCTGCAACTTTTATTGAAGGTTCATAGAGGGATTTAGCAGGCTTGCAAAACCACTCTATAACCTAACAAAGAAAGACAAGAAATGGGAATGGGGAGAAACCGAACAAAAGGCATATGATGCAATATGAATACATCCAACGTCGGTACCCGTACTGGTTCATTTCAATCCAAACCAAAGGACAATGATTGAAACGGATGCTTCAAAATATGTATGTTCAGGCATATTATCGCAACAATGCGATAATGGAGAAAAGAGGCTAGTGTCTTACCGATCCAAGACAATGACCCCTGCAGAGTGCAACTACGATGTTGTAAACAACGAACTATTAGTGATAGTTCAAGCAATAAAAGAATGGAGGAGATACATTTTGAACAACGACCATCTAGTCAGAGTTCTAACTGACCACAAGAACCTAGTCCCGTTGATGACTACAAAAGAACTGAACGACTGCCAGATAAGATGGATGGAACACCTCAGCAAATACAACTTCAAAATCGAATACAATCTAGGCAAAGAGAGCGGAAAGCCAGATGCCCTTGCAAGGATTGCAAGCCATAAACCACAAACGAAAGAAGACGAAAGAATCAAACAAAAAACACGAACCCTATTACCAAAAACCTACTTCGAGGCAATAGGGGTTATCCAATTCACATCAACGGAGGAAAGAGGAATTGAGAACGCAAGCGAGAAAGACAAAACAATTCAGGCAATCAGAGAAGCTTCAGAAGAAGGGAAAAAGGAGATGAAAGGAATTGCTCTGGGTTTATACCAATGGAAGGACCGAAATATGTGGTACGACGGCAAACAATGGATCTCAGAAGAAGAGGGGATAAGGACAGATATCAAATGACGACAACATGATATCAGAATGGCTGGACATGGGGGAATGGCTAAAACCACGGAATTTATCATGAGGTTATTCTATTGGCCAGGACTGCGCGAAGATGTCAAACAATATGTCAAAAACTGCGACATCTGCCAAAGGACGAAAACGGCTAAACACGCACCCTATGGATTACTAAAATCAAACAAAGTTCCCAAACAACCATGGGAAACAATTACTATGGATTTCATCATGGACCTACAGACATCGCAAAATTGCGATAGCATACTGGTCGTGGTGGATCGTCTGACCGAAATGAGTCATTTCATCCCAGTTAGAAAAGACATCAACATGAGGGATTTTATACAAACATTCTTCCCAGAGGTCTTTCAACTTCACGGCCTCCCAAAGAATATCATTACACATCGAGGAACAGTATTCACATCGGGACTATGGAAGAAAGTAACTCGAGAAATGGGAATACAAAACAGAATGAGTACAGCATTCCACCCACTGAGAGATGGACAAATGGAAAGGGTAAATGCGATAAACAAACAATATTTACGAGCCTACGTCAATTATGAACAAGATGATTGGTACAAACTGTTATCTATGGCCGAATTCGCATACAACAATGGAAAGCAAGAAACAATCAGCACGACACCCTTCTTCGCAAATTATGGACAATATCCACAAAGTCAGACCACATATCATACTATTAATGATGTGATACTGGACAAAACTGATATGGGGAAACTACAAGAAACATTACAATACGACATGAGTCAAGCACAACAACGACAGAAGGAACAATACGATAAGCACCAAAGAACAGATCTGAACATACAACCAGGAGATATGGTATGGCTAATACCATGCAATATCCATACAACGCGACTATCAAACAAATAGGACTACAAGAAAATAGGACCATTCCGGATACTGGAAAAAGTGGGCAGTTGAGCTTATTGACTTGACATCCCTCTCTCAATGTGAATACACAACACATTCCACATCTCACTCCTCGAATTACACAACGACAATAAGTTTCCTTCACAAACACAGATTCCTCCCCCTCCGATCGAACTCGACGGAGAACCAGAATATGAGCTCGACGAAATAGTCGATTCCCGCTTCTTCCACAGTCACCTCCAATACCGAGCCAAGTGGACAGGATATTCTCCAGAACATGATAAAAGTTGGTACTTTGCACACAACTTCGAAAAAGTACAAGATACCATCTCAACCTTCCACTAGCGATACCCAGGCAAGCCCGGCCCAGGTGACAATGACGTTCAACCCAGACAAAGGCGAGGGAAAGGCTCCCACACCATTGTAACAACACGAAGGCTGGGGCCATAGCCTCCACCAAACCACACGTACTAGCCCCGAATAGTCATTCATGGGGCCAACTGATGAAGGACTTAAGGCAAGGGAACAACAAGCACAGCATAACGCCATGTCACGGACGGTATGCTACGATGACGGTTGCCAAACACACATTGCCGAAAAGAAGGCTTGGGATGGTTCCCGCGGGAACGTTGACAGTATGGCCCACGCCCAGACAACGTTCTGAAGCATTCTTGCCAATGCTTCAGAAATGGGTGCAAAATGCACAAGGCACAGAAAATATCTGCGGGATTCTACCCGCAGAAGGATGAAAGCAGGAAAGAGTTGGCAGGAGAGGATGCCAGAAAGGCATGGGCCGCGAGGACACAGTCCAGGGAGGGAGGTACCCAAAACTCCTCAGCAGATAGGAAACGGACGTCCGGAGCCTACACAGGCAGATGGGGGACTCTGAGAACAACTGAGCCAAGCTGGGGCCGCAATTGCGGCAAACGATAAAACGATCACGGAGCTAAGATAGCAGAACGATAATCAGCGGCACACGATCGAGATGGCGAATCTGACCCTAGAATCAGTAAGAATCACGTAGAGGAGTGCAGACGAAATGTTCCATAAGTGGAGAAGGACCATACGCTCAGCAGGACGGGAACCATTGAAACTAGGAGAAATAGCCTGATGGGACACAGGGTGAGGAGGAGGGGAGCTAATGTCACGAATGTGACTTAGCATGAAAAAAGGTTTTCACGTGACACATGGTTATGAGTCACAGGTATGTTATTGTGTTGCGCATATGACCTATTCAGGTTATATGATTTGTTATGTGTGGGATTTGTAATGCTTTCGCACATGGCTCAAGTATGAGTCATGGGATATGTACCTGACGAGTATGCCTTGCGAGTGTGCCTTGCAGGTAAGCCTTGCGCATATGATTTATGTTTCGCACATGACCTGATTTATGAGGTCATGGGTTTCGCGCATATGACTCAGTTGAGTCAGATGACTTGTTTATTGCCTTATGATTGGTTTATGAGTTTTGCACATGGCCTTGCTATGAGGTCATGGGTTTTGAACATGTGATCACTTTGGTCACATGACTAGCTTGTTATGATTTGGTTTCGCGCATGTGACCACTTTAGGTCACATGAATAAGGGCAGGAAGAATACTATATAAGAAGGTCGATGCGGCAGAGAAAGATAGGTTCTTCACGCTTTGTTCTAAATGCTTTTCCTACTTATTACTTTAATGAATATAGAACATCTCTACGATTTTTATCTTTATTACAGCGTTATTGTTACGCTAAGAAAACTCCTTCACGAAGACGAGTTAGAGAAAGCTTACGATAGGCGTTCCCGATAGAAGACAAAGGTCTTGTACTATCCGTAATGGAGGCAGAGGCCTACAGCTATTGTAAGACATAGAAAGAAGAAGAGAGAAAGACAAGTATCGTTCCCAATCACCATGAACTAACTATCTAGAAAGGGATCGTTACACTACGAGTTTAGGGCTGCGTGGCATATGTATAAATACTAAACGAGACTAAGAAGAAGTTGGACCATAAGGCGAGGAAATGTATGTTTATTGGTTACTCTACCACAACCAAGCAATACAGACTCTACCATCAGTGGAAGAAGCAGTTTCCTTTTTCCTGTGATGCCGAGTTTGCCGAATTGGAATCATACTATCCAATGGCGTCTACAGATAAAGCGTATCAATTGTCTTACTATGCCCTACCGATTGATCCATGGGAGGAACACCTAGGTTGGAAGTCTTGGAATGATGAACTTGGTGAGCCGGATGAGGCAAGTGAAGCAGATAATGGTAGCAATAATGAAGAAGATGACAATGACACCAATGAGGATGACGACAAAGTACCTGGTGATGGAATCCCTGTGCAGTGTGTGGTTCTTAAAAGGAAACCTCTGATGTTATGCGAACCTGAGGCAGCCGGCGAGAGTGCACACTGGGACATAGAACTGGAGAAGGTTCTAGAAGTCCAGGTGGGTCATCAGACAAGTAGCCAGCAGGGTGGACAGAGCTCTACCACTACGATGGACATAATGGTTTCTATGGTCTACATGGTAGAAGCTGGACCTGGGAACTATAAAGCAGTAATGGAATCAGACAAGGCAACTCCATGGAAGTTAGCCATCGACTCCGCATGCACCTCAGTGGTTAAGAACAAGGTCCTTACGTTCGTTGTCAAGTTACCAGCAGGCAAGAAAAAATTCCTATGAAGTTGATCGTATAATGGAAACTCAACCTGGAAGGAGGTAGAAATGGAATACTGTTAGAGGAAGGAAATGGCAGTGGACAGCTTGACGAAGTCTCTCATAGGCGAGATACATGGATTGTTTGTAAAGTTATACGGGTTATGTTGAGGTTTCTCATGGCTTGTATCAGGGATTATGGAAGACCGATGGCGGAGGGTTTTTATGGTGATGTCTTTAGTCTAGAAAAGTTTTTCTTTCTTTTTTTTCTTTTTTTTTTCTTTCATATATAGCGGTGGCATAGATATTATAAGGTACACCAGTAGGGAGAGTATTAGTAAGGGGTACTCGGATTACCTCATGAGCATTAGGATTGGAGAGCACAGTGGCCATCACGGCTTGGCATTCATGTATTCACTTAAGTAGCAACATTTATAGCTAAGAAATACATCAAGTTCTAATCCTCTCTCTCCCATGCACGCACACCGGTACTTACATGATTAACCCTAGTGAACGATCAACCTACTGATCAACCACAATACCCTATACTAAATTGTATAATAGAAATACAAATAATACTAGCTAGTACTTTGTATATCCTCCCCTTGCCTCCAAGACTGCAGTAACCCTATCTGGACTTGATTTCTGCAACTTTTCAAAAAGCCCCTATGGAATTGTCTCCCAAGCCAGTGGTAATATATGCGCAAACCTCCTCATCATAGCTTCGTTCCATCCAGGGGTATCTCCAATTCTTGCATACTGCTTGTATAATCGCTTTTTAAGTCCAATCCAAGTATGCTCAATAGGATTCAAATCAGAGAAATATGGGAGGGATTCCTCAACCTGAATACAATTTCTCTCAAGCGAATCCAAAACATTCTATGGCTTATGAACAGAAGCATTATCCAGCAGAAAAGAATATCAGTAAGTTGTATACGCAAGGAAACCAGTTAATGAATAACAGGAAAAATGTCACAAATATGTCTTAACAAGGAAAATATTTTTACATGACTTATAATTATGAGTAATAGGTATATTATTGTTTTACACAGATGAGCTATTTAGGTCATATGATCTGTTTTGTTATTATTTGTTATGTTTTGCACTTGACTCAATTGTGAGTCATGGGACATGAGCCTGGTAAACATGCCTTACATGTATGTCCTCCTGGTATGCCTTGCGTATATGATTTAGGTTTCGTACATGACCTCATTACAAGGTCATAGGTTTCACGCATTTGACCACTTGGGGTCATATAACCTGTTTATTATATTATGATTAGTTTATGAGTTTTTTCAGATAACCTTACTGCAAGGTATGGCATTATGAGCATGAGGCTACATTGGTCATATGACTAGTTTGTTATGATTTGAGTTCACGCATATGACTGCTTTTGATCACATGACTTAAGGTGGAAAGAATACTATACAAGGAGGCCAGAACTGCCAAGAAGGCTAGTTTCTTCAAGCTTTGTTCTAAGTGCTTTTCCTACTTATTTCTTTAACAAATATAAAGTACCTAGATGCTCTCTATCAGTATTAAGACCTGTATTACATCTACGACAAGAATGCTCTTTAGGAAGAATAGTTAGTGACAGCTTACGATAGGTATTCCAGATAGCAGACAAAGATTTTGTACTATTGGTAATCTAGGCCTAGTCTTAGTGTTATTATAAGTTGAAGAAGAAGTGAAGTATTATTCCTCGTCGCCAAGCACTAACTATCAGAAGGAGGATCGTTACATTAGAAAGTGTCACCGGGAATGACTCCAGATGATACAAGATGTTTTTCTTCAATTAAGATGGGGAAGAAGAGATCAACATCCACGATAAAAACCTGACTCTAGCGGAATTTAGTGACACCCTAAATCACATTTCAACAGAGTATTGGAGTGCAGCATGTCTAGTAATACCAGAAAACTGATTACCAAAAAATTGCTTGCCTGCCTGTACTCCACTACCACGAAGGATATGTGGATCAGCAGCATCAGCACTATAGGCCCTGGCTGCTCTAGCCACAGGAATCCATATCTTGTGCCTGAGAGAAAGCTAGTTTTAGCTATTCATGATAGCAATATGAAATACGATAACAATATAAGGGAATATCCAATGTTTAAAAGCAAAGGAACATGAAACATACAAAGAAGCTAAAGATAAACTATGATTATTTCTGACATAATGCATGGAATATTTCGTGGTCCAACGATTCAAATAACAAGGTGACAACATCAAAATTACCTATCTGGAATCAGTATTAGGTGGACTTGCTGGACAATAGATTATGCTCTTCCAAGACAGACAAAAGCAATAAGACAGTGTCACCTATGATGAATACAATATGACTTGTTTCCAACAATTTAATGACACCAACACTAAAGAAATGGTCCAATGAAATTTAGACTAACTCCAACAAGGAAAGTAAATATTTTTAGCATATTGGAACAAATATTGACTTCAGGAATATGAGGCTGAATTTGACGATGCCAGACTCTATATCATGCTATTAAGGAATTGTAGTCAACGACTATGAGCATTAGGGCAAAATTCTTATATAGCCTTCACTGTGTCAGACAGATTGGCAAGATGGGCTATCGATAAAGCAAGTCGACTGTAAATAGTACTTGCCAATAAGGATGGTGTACGCCCGCTTATCCCAGTTAC